>NW_004444338.1:122500-123627 GCF_000243295.1 Trichechus manatus latirostris | reverse complement strand
CTCTTTTTACTCTTTTGGTGAAGTCTTTTGAAGAGCATAGGTGTTTGATTTTTAGAAGATCCCAATTATCTAGCTTATCTGTTGGGTTTTGTGCACTGATGGTTATGGTTTGTATCCTGTTAATGCTGTGTATTAAGGCCTGTATTGTTGGTCCTATTTTTTCTTCTATGAATGTTATAGTTTAAGCTTTATATTCAGGTCTTTGATCCATTTTGAAGTAGTTTTTGTATACGGTGTAAGGTATGGATCCTGTTTCATTTTTTTGCAAATGGATATCCAGTTTTACCAGTACCATTTGTTAAAAAGACTGTATTTTCCCAATTTGATGGACTTTGGGCCCTTATCGAAGATCAGGTGACTGTAGGTGGATGGATTTACATCTGGGTTCTCAATACTGTTCCATTGGTCGTCGTTGTACCAGTACCAGGCTATTTTGACTACTGAAGCTGTATAGTAGGTTCTGAAGTCAGGTAGTGTGAGTCCTCCAACTTTATTCTTCTTCTCCAGAAGTGCTTTACTTATTTCCATATAAAGTTAATGATTAGTTTTTCCATCTCTTTGAAGAATGTTGTTGGTATTTGGATCGGGATTGTGTTGTATTTGTAAATTTCTTTGGGTAGAATTGCCATTTTCACAATGTTGAGTCCACCTATCTATGAGCATGGTATGTTTTTCCATTTATGTAGATCCCTTTGGGTTTCATGCAGTAGTGGTTTGTAGTTTTCTTTGTATAGGTCTTTTACATCCATCCCTGGTCAGATTTGTTCCTAAGTGTTTTATCTTTTTAGGGGCTATTGAAAATGGTATTGATTTCCTGATTTCCTTTTCATCATACTCCTTACTGGTGTATAGGAATCCAACAGATTTTTTAATCTTTATCTTGTATCCTGCTACTCTGCTGAATCTATTAGTTCCAGTAGATTTCTCGTGGAGTCTTTAGGGTGTTCTATGTATAGTATCATATCACCTGCAAACAGGGACAGTTTAACTTCTTCATTACCAATTTGGATGCCCTTGATTTCTTTTTCTTGCCTTATTGCTCTAGCTAGAACTTCCAGCACAATGATAAATAGGAGTGGTGATAAAGGGCATCCTTGTCTTGTTCCTGTTTTCAAGGGGAATGTTTT
>NW_004444338.1:115470-117544 GCF_000243295.1 Trichechus manatus latirostris | reverse complement strand
TGGCGCACGGAGCCAGGCACTTGAGTGAAAGGAGGGGGAGGTGGCGAGAGGCAAGTGAGAAATCAAAAGAAGCAGAAAATAAAAGCAACACTAGTAGCCAACAAATGGCACCCAGAGAGCCACCCGCTTGGTGTGTGGAATCCAAGCAACCGGCGCTTCCCAGTCAAGAGACTGTGGCCGCGGGAAGCAGAGGAGGCCGAGCCAGGGCGAAGAGGGGTGGGGGGTGGGAAAGCTCACACCGCAAATTACCGGTTGTTTTGTTTCCCACTGGACACTCCGTGAGGCTGCTTTCTCATATCCCTATTTGCTGGTCTCTGATAGGAGTCCAAGATGGCGGATCCGCGCTGCGTTAGCTGGTACGGGACCTCTGCATGAATCTCTCCTCGATCTCTGTTCTCTGTCAGTTTTCTTACTCCATTTGGTGCTTGGCTGAGTTCTTTGTCTCTTCATTTGCTGTTTTAGGGTTTCAGGATTGTTGTATTCTCTGTTTGGCTTAGGTTTTCGGATCTTTGCTATGGAGGGACGGCGTGGTGCTTCTGCCTAGAGCACCACTTTGCCGGAACTCTCTTTCAATTTTTTATATCATATTTTCACTACATACATTAAAAGAGCACTTTGAGGTGAGTAAAGATTTCAGGGTGAAAATGTATCCCTAACTATGTACAGATATTGTGACTTATAATGAACAGTTAATTATTTCATTCAAATGACTTAATTCACTAGATCTGACTGTCTTTAAGTGAACTGACAAAATTTATTTGCTACTCTTAAAACTAGAATCTGGTTTATAGGAAACCACAGATACTACAAAAACCCTAACTACTCAGTATTTTAGATTTTCAATAATAACTTTAATTACCTATAAACTGGAATCTGATAAATGATTAAGGATGTAACAAAATATGCAAAAGCTTAATTTATTTAGAGATTTACTTTGTTTTCTTGGTTTTATTATTATTATTTTTAACTCTAAAAGACTAAATCATCTTTGTATTGCCCATAATATTTCAGAATAAACATCCAGGAAGCAAGGTTAGCTTTTTTTTTTAAACTGTAACTGTAATTATGGCATCTTCTTTTTTTTTTTTTTAGCAAAAAGCTTCTATTTAAGTGCACTCTCCTATTATCTATGTGCTCCACTATGGATTGAATATTATTTCCCATTGCAATGGTAAAAATAATTCATTCTACCTGTTTTTCTTTTTTTCCATTATGATTAATTTGTACATTTATCCCTTTTCACTGTCTATTTCATTTTCAAAATGTTTTCAAATTTCCCCAGTAGGAGATTTTTTCACAGTATTTCTATGTATTCTGTTTCATATTAAATTCCATTTTATTAGGTGCTTACATATTTTCTGTTTCCCAGTCTGTTTTATTTTTTCCTTCTTGGTTTATTTGTTTAATTGAACTTAATATGATTTCTCTTCTTACTCTTTATCTTATCACTTCCATCATATTATTTTTTAATCCTATTAATTCTCTCTAATTGTTGTTTTTTACTAATGTTTTAGAGGTAACTTGAAATTTTATCATGCATATTTAATTACTTCATAAAATAGAAAAAAATACTTTTTTTGAAATTTTTTTAATTGTACTTTAGGCGAAGGTTTACAGAACAAATAGTTTCTCATTAAACAGTCAGTACACATTGTTTTATGGCATTGGTTAACAACCCCACGACATGTCAACATTCCCTTCTCGACCTTGGAGGACGTTTTTTTTTTTTGGTGAAAAAATACATAGCCAAAGATACACCATTTCAGACATTTCTACATGTACGAATCAGTGACATCAATTACATTCTTCCAGTTGTGCTACTATTCTCACTATCCTTTTCCAAATTATTCCATCACCATTATCTTCAACTCACTGCCCCCAGGTTTCCCTTCAAAACTTTTGAGTTGTTGTTGTCAATTTGATCCCACATAGATAATTCCTTTTTTATTTTTTGTACCTCAGATGAAGGTTTACAGAACAAATATGTTCTCAGTAAACAGTTAGTACACATGTTGCCCTATGACAATGGTTAACAACCCCACTACACGTCAACACTGTCCTTACTCAACCTTGG
>NW_004444338.1:88356-114599 GCF_000243295.1 Trichechus manatus latirostris | reverse complement strand
GTTATGAGATGCTTCACAGATTCATCGTTGTTTTTTATCATTGCATAATACGCCATTGTGTGTATGTACCATAGTATGTTTATCCATTCATCTGTTGATGGACATCTAGGTTGTTTCCATCGTTTTGCTACTGTAACAGTGCTGCAATGAATATGGGTGTGCATATGTCTATTCATGTGACAGCTCTTATTTCTCTAGGATATATTCCTAGGAGTGGGATTGCTGGATCATATGGAATTTATATTTCTAGCTTTCTAAGGAAGGGCCATATCATTTTCCAAAATGGTTATATCATTTTGCATTCCCACCAGCAGTGCATAAGAGTTCCGATCTCCCAGAAGCCTCTCCAACATTTGTTATTTCCAGTGTTTTTGATTCGTGCCGGTAATGCTGGGGTGAGATGGTATCTCATTAAGGTTTTAATTTGCATTTCTCTAATGGCTAGTGATCACGAGCATTTCCTCATATGTCTGTTGGCCACTCGAATGTCTTCTTTGGTGAAATGTCTGTTCATTTCCTTTGCCCATTTATTAATTGGATTATTTGTCTTTTCATTGTAGAGGTGTTGGATTTTCTTGTAGATTTTAGAAATTAGAACTTTGTCTGACTTGAGTCTGTAGGTCCTCTTTTTATTCTTTTGGTGAAGTCTTTTGATGAGTGTAAGTATTTAATTTTTAGAAGGTCCCAGTAGTCTAGCTTATCTTCTGGGGTTTCTATGTTGTTGGTTATGGTTTATACCCTATTAATGCCTTGCAGTAGGGCCTCTGTGTTGATCCTGTTTTTTCTTCCATGAACTTTACAGTTTTGGGCTTTATATTTAGGTCTTTGAACTATTTTGTATTAGTTTTTGTGTATGGTGTGAGATATGGGTCCTGTTTCATTTTTTTTGCAGATGGACATCCAGTTTTGCCAGCACCATTTGTTAAAAAGACTGTCTTTTCCTCATTTGATTGACTTTGGGCCCATGTTGAAGATCAGGTGACTGTAGGTGGATGGATTTACATCCGGGTTCTCAATTCTGTTCCATCGGTCAATGTATCTGTCATTGTACCAGCACCAGGCAGTTTTGACCAATGTAGCTGTATAGCAGGTTCTGAGGTCAGGTAGTGCGAGTCCTCCTACTTTCTTCCTCTCCTTCAGTACAGCCTTACTTTTCCGGGGCTTCTTCTCTTTCCATATAAAGTTAATGATTAGTTTTTCCATCTCTTTAAAGAATGTTGTTGGTATTTGGATTGGGATAGCATTGTATTTGTAAATTGCTTTGGGTAGAATTGTCCTTTTCACAATGTTGAGTCTACCTATCCATGAGCATGGGATGTTTTTCCATTTATGTAGGTCCCTTTGGGTTTCCTGCAGTAGTGTTTTGTAGTTTTCTTTGTATAGGTCTTTTACATCCCTGGTTAGATTTATTCCTAAGTATTTCATTTTGGGTGGGGCTATTATAAATGGTATTGTTTTCCTAATTTCCTTTTCATTGTTCTCTTTATTGGTGTATAGGAATCCAACTGACTTTTGTATGTTTTTCTTGTATCCTGCTACTCTGCTGAATCTTTCTATGTGTTCCAGTAGTTTTCTCGTGGAGTCTTTAGGGTTTTCTATGTATTGTGTCATATCATCTGCAAACAGGGACAGTTTAACTTCTTCATTCCCAATTACGATGCCCTTTATTTCTTTTTCTTGCCTTATTGCTCTAGCTAGGACTTCCAGCACAATGTTAAATAGAAGTGGAGATAAAGGGCATCCTTGTCTTGTTTCTGTTCTCAAGGGGAATGTTTTCAGCCTCTCTCCATTAAGAATGATATTGGGTGTAGGTTTTGCATAGATGCCCTTTATTATGTTGAGAAATTTCCTTTCTATACCTATTTTACTGAGAGTTTTTATCAGGAACGGGTGTTGGTTGTTGAATGCCTTTTCTGTGTCAATTGAGATAATCACATGATTCTTTTCAGTCCTTTTGTTTAAGTGGTGGATTACATTGATTGATTTTCTAAGGTTGAACCATCCTTGCATACCTGATATGAATCCTACTTTGTTGTGGTCTATTATTTTTTTGATATGCCGCTGAATTCTAGTGGCTAGAAATTTGTTGAGAATTTTTGCATCTATATTCATGAGAGAGATGGTCTGTAATTTTCTTTTTTTGCAGCTTCTTTGCCTGGTTTGAGTATCAGGGTTATGCTGGCTTCATAAAATGGATTCAGAAGTATCCCTTCCTTTTCTATGTTCTGAAATAATTTGAGTACTACTGGTATAAGCTCTTCTGTGAATGTTTGGTTGAATTCTCCAGTGAAGCCATCTGGGCCAGGGCTTTCTTTTGTTGGAAGTTTTTTTTATTACCTTTTCAATTACTTGTTATGGGTCTGTTCAGATTTTCAACATCACTTTGTGGCAGTTTGGGTAGTGTGTTTCTTGAAATTTATCCGTTTCCTCTAGATTTTCAAATTTGTTAGAGTATAGTTTTTCATAATACTCTATTATGATCCTTTTTACTTCAATTGAGTCTGTATAATGTCCCCCATTTCATTTCTTATTTGGGTTATTTGTGTCCTCTCCTGTTTTAATTTTGTCAGTCTGGCCAGTGGTTGTCAATTTTGTTGATCCTTTCAAAGAACAAACTTTTGGTTTTGTTGATTCTTTCTATTGTTTTTCTGTTCTCTATTTCATTTATTTCTTCTCTGATCTTCATTATTTCCTTTCTTCTAGTGGCTGTGGGCTTTTTTTACTGCTCTCTTTCTATTTGTTCATGTTCTGTAGTTAGTATTTTGATTTTGTCCCTTTCTTCTTTTTTGATGTGTGCATCTACTGCTATAAATGTTTCTCTGAGGACTGCCTTTGCTGTGTCCCAAAGGTTTTGTTATGATATATTTTCATTCTCATTAGATTCTAGGAATTTTTTGATTCCAACTCTGATTTTTTCTATTACCCAGTGATGTGTAAGCAGGGTGTTATTCAGTTCCATGTAATCGATATTTTTTCCTGTCTCTTCCTGTTGTTACTTTCTACCTTGATGGTGTTGTGGTCAGAGAAGATACTTGGTGTTATCTCAAAGTTTTGTATCTTGTTGATGATTGCTGTGTGGCCTTTTATGTGGTCTATTCTGGAGAACATTCTATGTGCATTGGAAAAGAATGTGTGCTTTGCAGCTATTTTGTGGAGTGTTCTATGTATGTCTTTGAGGTCAAGTTGGCTGTTTGCACACTTTATGTCTTCTGCTTCTTTGTTCAGTTTCTTTCGAGATGTTCTTTCGTTTACCTAGAGTGGTGTGTTGAAGTCTTCTACTATTATTGTGGAACTGTCAATTTCTCTTTCCAGTGCCATTAGAGTTCATTTTATGTATTTTGGAGCCCTGTCATTGGGTGTGTATATGTTTATTATGGTAAGGTTTTCATGATGGATCACTCCTTAATCATTATATAGTGTCCTTCTTTGTCTTTTATGGTGGATTTTGGTTTAAAGTCTATTTTATCTGAGATGAGTATTACCACTCCTGCTCTTTTTTGGTAGCTGTCTGCTTGATATATTTTTTTCCATCCTTTGATTTTTAATAAATTTATGTCTTTGTTTCTAAGGTGTGTCTCTTGTAGACAGCATATTGATGGATCCTGCTTTTTTATCCATTCTGTTACTATCTCTTTATGGGTGCATTTAGGCCATTTATATTCAACGTAAATACTGATAGGTATGAGTTTATTGCTATCATTTTGTAGTGCTTTTCTTTGTGGTGTTGACATTCTCTTTATTCCTGTCACTCTCCTGTGCTGAATTCCTTTTGTTTGGATTTTTTTTTCATTTCTTTTGTTTTTGTTTTTACTGAGACTTTATGTTTTTCTTCTGTATTTTGATGAGTAGGTTTGTTAACTTTCTTTGTGGTTACCTTGAAATTTACCCTTATCTTCCTAGGTTTGAACCAGTCTATTATTACTTGTTATAGCCTTGCCTTCTTCTCCATTAGAAGGTTTTGTACCTATACTGTTTATTCCCTCTTTTATTATTCTGATGTTGTTGTCATTTACAGACTAACCTCTCTGGTTCCCTGTTGTAATTCTTAAGGTTCTGGATAGTCCTTAAGAGTTCATTTCCTAGGTTGGTATCTGGTTAGTACAATTCTGTGTCTTAGATTCAGCCTGTGGTCTGACGTTGTTAGCTCTCATATTGAAGGACTCCCTTTAATAAGTCTTATAAGTTAGGTTTTGTTTTTATATAGTCCCATAATTTCTATTTATCTGGAAATGACCTAATATCACCATCATATATTTGAACATGAGTTTTGTGGGATATATTATTCTTGGCTGGCAGTTTTTTTTTTTTTTTTCTTTCCAGGTTTTATATATGTCATCCCATTGCCTTCTTGCCTGCATGGTTTCTGCTGAATAATTTGAGCTTAGTATTATTGTTTATCTTCTGTATGTGACTTTTTGTTTTTCTTGAACTGCTCTCAAGATCCTTTGTCTTTGGTTTTAGTGAGTGTGACTATGATGTGCCTTGGTGATTTTCTTTTGGGGTCTATCCTATATGGGGTTTATTTAACTTCTTGGATGGTTGGCTTTTCATCTGTCATGATATTGGGGAAGTTTTCTGTCTAGAATTCTTCAACGATCCTCTCTGTGTTTTCTCCCCTGTTCTCAAAGTCCGATCACTCGCGTATTTTTGCTTTGGATTGTATCTCACATAATTCTCAGGGTTTCTTCATTTTTCTTTGTTCTTTTTTCTGATTTTTTCTCAAACAGACTTGTATCCAAGTGTTTGTCTTCAATTTCACTGATCCTGTCTTCCATCATCTCAAACCTGTTTCTCAGCCCTTCTATGACCCTGTCCATTTCTGAAATATTTTTCTTTTGAATTTCTAATTGTTGTTTTTGTATGATTTCTAGTTGTGAATTTTTTTTTTGCTTTTTGTTCCTGTATTATTTTCTTGAATTCTTCCACTTTTTTGTCTGTATTTTCCATGATTTTTTCTATTTTTTCCTCATTTTTATCTGCTTTTTGCTTCAATTCTTGGATAATTCTGAATATTAGAGATTTGAATACCCTATCAGCTAGTTATAGTGCCTTTTCTTCTACTGGAAAGTCATCTGGTGTTTTATTTTGTATGCCTACAGAAACCATCCTGTCCTGTTTTTGCATATGTTTTCATATTGTTTGCTGTCTTCAGGGCATTCAGTAATTATTTTCCTAGTTTGATTGTAGATTTGTTTGTTTCATCCTTTTTTTTGTCTTACTTTGTTATGTCTGAGCAGGCTGGCTGTGCGTTCTTTGTTGTTTGCTCGCCTGTGGGCACAATACTTTTCACCTCCTTCTCCAATGAGTAGGTTCAGTCACTCAGGTATGATACAGCAGGGCAGCTCCAGCTGAAGTGGAGTTGCTGGGATGGGTTGTTTGTTGCATGTGCTAGGGGCGACAGGGCTGGCCGGGAATCAGTGCAAGGCAGGTTCTGGTAGGCTATGTGTGTGCTGCTTGTTGTTTGATGTTCAGCACACAGTGAAGGTAGGCAGGAAGGAGGGGGGAGATTGTGAAGTGTGGAGCTACACTGGGTATGGGAAAAAGGAGAGAGGAACAGGAGCCAAAAACATACACTCAAACAAAAAAAAAAAATTGTTAAGGGAGCTTGCTATTGGAGTGATGAGAGTCTGAGAAATGGAGATGAACAAAATGAAAAAAAAAGAAAAAATGTAAAATAAAGAAATGAATAAATCAGGAAACTGGAAATGAAGAAAGACAAAATGGGAAAAAGAAAGAAGAAAACAAAACAAATCAAAAAGCAGAAAAAAGAAATGCCCCCGGGTTTGTCATTGTGCACCTGCACAGAGTAAGGGAGTATCTCCCAAGCCATGCAGCACTGCCCTGCCAGAAGGTGATCCCAAGCCTAGAAATCAAAAAGAAAACAATCAAACAGAAGAAAAAGACAACAAGCAAACAAACCAAAACAGAACAAATCAGAATAAACAACCAAAAAAAACCCCAGGGTTCCCACAAGCATGACGGCATGGGCCAGGAAGCCCTTCTACAGTCGAGTGGAACCTCACAGTCCCCCAAGAAGAAGCAAAGATGGCCACAGAGCCAGGTATTTGAGAGAACGGAGGGAGAGGTGGTGAGAGGTAAGGAAGAAATCTAATGAAGCATAAAAAAGCAACACCAACAACCAAGAAATGGCACTTAGGGAGCAGGCCTGTGTGGGTGGGTGGAATGCAAGTGACACCGGTGTGAAGCTGGTGCTCCACGGCCAAGTGACTGTGGCCATGGGAAGCAGAGAAGGCCGAGTTGGTGTGAAGAAGGTTGGGAGGTTGGAAAGCATAGATTGTTGGTTACTGGTTGTTCTGTCTCCTGCTGGAATCTCCACGAAGTGGTAGCTGATAGGATATCTCTGCATGTATCTCACCTCGTTCTCTGTTCTCTGTCAGTTTCTTATTCCATTCAGTGCTTGCCTGAGTTCTTTATCTCTTCATTTGATGCTTAGGGTTGCAGGACTGATGTGTGACTCTGTTTGACTTAGTTTTTCAGATCTTTTCTGTGGAGGGATGGCGTGGTGCTTCTGACTATAGTGCCATGTTGCCCAGAAGTCTCAAAAAAATTACTTTTAAAGATTACCCAAATTGTATAAAGAAACTAAAATACTTTATTTGATAAAACACCTCCCAATTTAGATGCTAATGTTTATCTAAAAAAGTCTTTAAATATCATTCTTTTTAAAAAAGAACTTTATTCTTTACACAGTTATTTTGAATAGCATATTCTATAAACGTTTTCAAGGTATTAGTCCATTCTGGTCTGGCTTCTGTTGTGGTTGAAAAAAAATTGATTAATTCAGTAGTTTTCCCTGTGCCTTATTTTAAGTTCTTTCACTTTGGATTTTTCAGTTTGCTTCTGTAAGTTAAGCATTTATTTTATCCTTTTTGATTTACATGGCCCTTTCTGTGTCTATGGATATATACCTTCCATCAGCTCTTAAAACGTAAAAGCATTTATCTAGCTGAACATGGTTTATTTTTCATTTTTTTCTATTCTGTTTTTCACTGTTTGCTTAGCAAATACTGGGTCTTATTTTATCAACTATTTCTCTTAATCTTTTTCTTATTTATATTTTTTATCTACATTTTACGTTCTAGTAATTTCTTCAGATCTGATTTCCAGTTCTTTGTTTTTCAAGCAACACCAAAACATCTGTTTAATCCATCTATTCAGAGTTTAATTTCAATAAGCGTGTCAAATCATTTCTGAAACATTAATTTGGATTTTTTTTAAGCAACTATTCCTTTTAGATATTTTTTCCAAAATTTTCTTTGTTTCTATAAATATTTCATATAATTTTTGTACTCTCAGTCATGTAATTCAAATGTCGAAATTTAATCCTGTTTGTTTTGTTGACACTGATAATGTGTAGTTTTGTGATGTTGTTGTTTCATTTATTTTATTTTTCTATTCATAATAGTTGACTGATTTAATATTTGATAATGCCAAGAACCTAAATTTGGGTGTCCTTGTTTCCATAGACAAGTCAGATCTGTTTCGTCAACATTCATTCACATCCTACCAATCTAGGCCCTTAAGCCACCTGTATCGTTGCAGCATAATCCAGGCATTCATATTTAGCTTGCCTACATTTTGTTGTGCCCCAGTTTTAAAGTTTAGATTCTAATTCTAATAGTGGCAACATCTCCACC
Organism: Trichechus manatus latirostris; assembly: GCF_000243295.1. Lineage (NCBI taxonomy): Eukaryota > Metazoa > Chordata > Mammalia > Sirenia > Trichechidae > Trichechus > Trichechus manatus. Next base: position 106,941 of record NW_004444338.1, on the reverse strand, counting down.
CCGAGCAACCTTGTAATAGATTAAAAGATATTCTTTTAATTAGTAGAATAAAAGTTCAAAAATATCAATGAACTTAAAATCAAAATGAAATGCAAATTTACCTCTTGGGAGTGTATCATTCTTCATTTCTTAGTTTATAGGTAGATAAGTAGATAGATAGGTAGAAAGAATAGATAAAGAGAATGGTAAAAGTATTTAATATACATTTTTTTTTTTTAACTGCATACAGTTTTAAGTTGTTCAAAAATTTTTTACTGCTTTCCCTACATTCTGCTCAATTGAGATTTGTGATTGTCTGGGTGTTTTCTCAAATTTTTCATCTTAGTTAACCTTACTGAGCTATTACTACTTCACTTCTCAGATATCAAAATGATACAACTTCTCAATGAGGTGTAGAGTATTCCCAGATTACATCATGAGAAGTGAGTCACAAGTTTCCTAGTTGTGAGAGATTACCCAAAACTTATATGGAATTTCTACATTACACTCATTTAATATCTTACCCTTAGTACCTACCATCATTCTGTTGTTCATCTCTCGCTGTGTAAATTTTTTTCTACATCCTAATGAGTTATCTCCCTTAACTAGACAGAAAAATAAATAAAAATAGCTCTTATGTTATCTTGCGTTTTCTCTAACAAGTTGCATATGACATAAACACTCTACAGAATACCTCAGACACTTAATAGTTTAGATTTCTAAAAAGTCTTTCCTCTTTTAAAAAGCCCGGTTCTTTCAATGCAATGTTTTGATATTAAAATTAGTTTCTATTATAAGCTCTAAAAAAATTCTAGTTAGGTATATAACTGGCTTCTTCATTTTCTTTGGTTGATTTTGTTTCCTGTCTTCCCTCCTTGGACAAGAAGTATTAGACTCACTGTTTAGTTTAAAGGCCTGAACCCTGAAAACAAACAAGCAAAAAAAAAAAAAAAAAAACTACAGATAAAAATATGTCACTTTCAGTAATAAATATGTCACTAATTTTTCAAATATTATCTAGGACAAAAAATTATAACATGTAACCACTTTGCATAATACGTAACATGGATTTCTCTTTTTCCCTATAAAATGAAGTGAAAATTAGTTAAACTTGAATAAACATTTCTTAAGGGTGTTCTGATTCTTGCTTTTCTCTCCAAGATTTTTGCTATTCATCCTTTCCCTAATCCTTATTCATAGAGATCATTCTCCAGAAAGACACTGTTGCAGGCAATTTTTAAAAATAACAAGGTCTATTTCTTTGTCTGAATCTTAGTTCTGTATTTTCCTGCTGTTCGAACTACATCTTCAACCTTTCAAGGTATGCCAGTCTCTCTTTCCCATTAACGCCTCTTATCTTTGACAACTCAATGCCATTTTAATCTCTTCAATGCAGTTGTTACTACCTCCCTTAAACAATATAAACTATTTTCTTTATGTACTAATATCATCTGCATAGGTTTATTTCTTAGGTAATAAAATAATTTTCTGCACTTAAATGTTGACATGTCTAACTCCCTTTACTAGGCTGTAATAACTTTGACTCTGGGAGAATGTCTTACTTGCCGTTACACTAATAAGACAGACTACAAAGCATGCCCAAAGTAGGTACTACTTAAATCTATGCTAAATTTTTAAAATGTTGTGACTTGGTTAGTTAGCTCCTGTGACTTTCTTTTTTCTTCATTAATGAGATTTTTTTTTCGAAAATTAGAGTTAATTTATTATTTTATTACATATTTTAATATTAATACATATGAAACTCATAATGCTGAGAATATTAAACAAATATAGAATAAAATACTGCCCCACTATGTGAAATTAATTTACTTAACTCTTTGATTAAATGTTATAAATGCATCTCCTAGGGGATTTTTATCAAAAGAAATGTAATTACCAATTATAATAAGAAAGATCAGAAGATGAGGGAACATTTAATAGTTGCATACAAATTGCCTCATTGCATAAATGTTATGAAAATGTTTCTTAAGAAATCATCACTATATATTTTTTTCTTGGAAATTGTCCTATATTTTATATCTTTGCAAAAAATGCAACATGCTGTTTCTTTTTGGATAACTAATACCTGAGATTTCTGGAAATCTCCAACTGGAGGCAAAAATATAGTTAGAGACATGTAAGTATAGTATCAAAGTACCTGGGCTTAAACAGTTCAGAATTCTTAGATCTCCAGGGCATCAAGGATTATAATTATCTTCTCTTTGTTCATTCTTTCTAATTTGCTGTCTCTTTGCTTATCATCCCTTCTCTTCTTTTTTTATTTTTTTCTTTATTTTAGTTAGGTTCAAAATCCTTTTGAGAAAAAATTTCAAGGGAATACCGAATGATAGTATGGCATCAGGTAATATTAGTAAGGAAGAGTAAAAGACCAGAGGTCTGAAATCTCAGCCTTAATTGTTCACTGAAAACAAATCACATCCAGAGGTATGATGTCAGAACTGTGTGATATAGAGCTAGGGAAAAAATGAATTATATATGAATCAGGAAATAAAAAGATGGACAAAGTTAGTACCGTTAGTACACATTTGTTTTTCCTAAATCAGATTCTTTTTAAAAAGTAATAATTTTGATTATGAGGTTTATGTAAAGAATCTTTCCTTTTGAATGCTTGTAAAATAATTATTTCTACACTATTGTATTATTTAAAAAAAATTCTACCATGTTCTCTCCTTCCATTTGCATGTTACATATTAACGTCAACACCATTTCTCTTCATTTAATATGCCTCTCTTTCCTTTTCAAGTTGTATTTCATTTTTTAGCTATAACTAACATCATCAGCCAGCCACAGCAACCTTTTGCCCAAAGATTTTATCCTTTGTAAGTGAGGTATATAACTTGTGAATGCAGACAATATCTTTGCAATGTCCTAAATTTGTGACCACTGCTTTGAGAAAAGAAGCTTTTCTTTTTCATTCTAACTCTATGTCATTATGATGGACTGATCCATGGGGAGAGCCTGTAGTTCACTACTTTATTTAAAACTTATTCTCTAAAAATGTCCATAAAGGAAAAATGGCTACTTATATGCCATGTCTATTGCTTCAAATAGATGTTTCAAAATGTAGATTTCTGTTAGGCTGACTGCAGGAGGGAAAGAATGTTAAAACATTACTCTATGAACAGAAGTAGAAATGAGAAGACTAGAACAGTAAAGAGTTTCCAGTTTCCTGACAATTCATATAGCTCAACAGCTAATGTGTCTTCTGTATTGTCCCTCATCTCTATCTTCCAGAGATTTTTCTAAATAGATGTCCATTCCTTACTTTTCTTTGCATAGATAGAGAGTGGTTGAAGGAAGAGGATATTCTTCTATCAAGGATTACTTTCCCAGCATTATCCATCACTTTGAAATAAGCAGAAAAAAAAAAAAGTGGGTAGTTACATATTTACACATCATACCTTGAGATTTAATACTTGAAGGAGAAGAGAGGGAACAAGACCAAAAAAGAGTTACTTTGTAATATTAATCTTGCATCTAGATACGCGAGCATGTATGGAAAGGTCATATCTTTTATGTGTTTAACACAGCCTCAGGAATAGCTTACCTACCTGACAAATATTAAGCATTCAGTGAATGTTTTGGAGAAAAAAAAAGTCCCTAGAGTGTACATATGATCTTCTGTTTTTGCTTTATTTGCAAATGTAAAATCATTAGCCCTTCAATATACTTGGTGATTTTATTCTCTGTCCAAAATAATTTTAGCCATGGAATATACTGCGTAAGAAATAGAGCAGGGAAAAAGAAAAACAGATCGCTAGGGTTTCCATCTGTTTTTGACTTAGTTGTAGAGCTTGATTTCTTCACTTCCATCCTCAAGTCTTCATCTGTTGAAAAGAAGTAGTATTTTGTGTCCAGAGTTCTAATAAGCTATTAGCACTTGAGGAACACTAAGCAAATCATAATTTAAAAAATATAAAGCTGTGACTGATTAATGAGAACTTCATGTTAACAAAGGGTGGTTGATACGTGTCACCCTTCGAAAATCCATGAATAATTTATTGAAAGAGTTTACTAAAAAATAATGTTTTCTGTTTAAGTAACCTTCCACAGAAGTGTTCAAAATTGTTCTCCAGAAGATATCTAAGTTTAATAAACTGTAAAATGTTTCTATGTCTAGGATACTATCCATTTCAATAAAAAAGGAAAGAAAAAATGTGAAACTCTTAAGAAAGATACATTTAGTTGTTATTGTTTTCACTGAGGTCAACAAAAAATAAAAGAAATAAAATATTTATAAATTTATTAATGCATAGCTCTTCAAATATCATTTTCTAATCACTATAAATATGCCATCATACGGTACCATATTTTATTGCTGTTATGAGTTGTTTCTCTACACTTGTGAAAAAATTAAGTGAAGTAAACCTAACATATCTTCTAATCTCTGTGAGGTAACTTCCATCTATAAAAGGTCGTCTCCACTGTTGGCTAATCTGGGAACATATTCCACTTTATTCTTAGAAATGACCTGATTGATGCTTACATCTCATACTTCTTGGAGGCACTTACCTGCACTAGGTTTTTTTCCCTTAGATTGAAGATTTTATACAGCTACTTTTAACACAATAAACCAGTATCTATCCAGAAAATAGCTTTTCACATGCAACTATAAAGTTTCTGCCAAACCTCACAGTTTTTATCAGAATCCAATATGAAAACAGAACAGTTACTAGTTATTTAAAACAGAAAGATAAAGCATTGTTTGAAAGTTTTGGAAGGGCTAAATGAACAAATGGGAGACAATAGAAGTAAAGCAAAATAAGGGAGTTAGCCAAAATTCAGGAACCTATAAATGCTTCAGAGACCCTGGTGGCGTAGTGGTTAAGATCTATGGCTGCTAACCAAAAGGTCAGCAGTTCGAATCCATCAGGTGCTCCTTGGAAACCTACAGAGGCAGTTCTACTCTGTCCTATAGGGTTGCTATGCGTCGGAATTGACTTGATAGCAGTGGGTTTTGTTTGGTTTTTGGTATAAATGCTTCAGCCATCATTTTCTAGTTTTGTATCCCTAAATATCTATAGGATACCTTTCTATTTGTGAGCCTTTAGTAAAACCTCACTCTGACTCAAATCAATGACTTAGCTTTTCCCCATTCCCAGTGGAAATGACTCACTGTCTCATACACAACGTGCCCCAATGTTCCGAACGGATGAGAGGACATGGGACTCAAGAATTTCTGTGTCCTCTGTTAACTGACAACCCAGTGCCTTTTTCTGGCTGTTGTCTTTAGCTCTCGCAGTTACCTTCAAGTAACACCTCTCATTCAAAGACTTGAATTACTTTCTTCCAATTTTCCCAGATTTCTCTAATTTTACTAGAAAATTAAAGCATACTCGAAAACACCAAATTCAGCAGCCTCAATTGCCAATTCCTGAAACTCCTTAGTAGGAATGTACCCTTCATTAGAGTTACCAACTCTTAGGATCATGCCGGCCACTTCTAAATAATTGCTTTATTTCAGAAATCCCCAAAACTTACAGATTCTCTCTAAGGATGCAGTCTTTCAGACAAGTCCAGCTATGATCTTTCAGTTTCTGCTCTCTCTAGCATATTTACGCCTCAAAACAAACTACCACCCGTCAATGCCTGATGTTTATCAGCAGAGTCAAGGAGATACAATTCCAGGCTAGGAGTAAAAATGTCTAACTCTGCCCATTCTCCGATGATCAGGTGGGAAAATTCACATTGTGCTCCATGTAGTGAATCACGTAGGCTTTGGGGTGTAAAATGACTGGGAGAAGGATTTTGGAGTCCCCCACCTATGGTGCCAAGTGACAGCATGTGTAGAAGAGTTTCCAGCCCACCTAACTAGCCTACCTAGCCAGGGAGGATCAGCTTGAGGAAGTCCCTTTGAGTCCCTCACCTCAGAGACAAAGTGGGATATACGCAGAAGAGTCATCTCTGTCCAGATAGCTTTTTGGAGTCAGAGGGACTGGCTCAAAAATGGATCCACATTTCTTCTTTGTGCTGTCTGTTTCTTTTTGTAAGTAATAAACACTACTTTCCATGTGCTGACTGTGTGGGAGCATCTTGTATATTCAGGCTCTGATTGGACAGTCATAATATTCACGAAGGGATCATTATTAGTGATATGTTTCCTTTTTCTAATGGCCTTTTGGCTATTTTGTATCCTGGGACCACCAGGGAGACAAACTGTGAGTGTATGGCATTGTTTCTTCTCTTACTCTCTTACTCAAACCATGTTATACCCTCCTTCCACTATGCATGTCTTTCACCACATGCCAATGAAGTCACCATTCCTTTCTCTCTCAGGCTATTAAAACTCATCTCTCCTCTTTTTTTTTTTTTTTTTGGTTAACATTTCCTCAGTAGCCTTAACTAAGCATCCTAATTGTCTGCACATGATAAATCAATTCTCCAAGATGATATATGGAATTTCATATATTTTGTATTTCCTTATCCAGCATTTAGTGGTAAAGGTGATTTGAACACAGAAGATTTCCTAGATGTCTTCAAGGGGTAATTTTTATCTAATTGTCGTGTCCTTCTTTTCCTTTATAATCTTATTTTTTTAATGTAGAAGATAAACAGTTCTCTGCATTGAAAAACTACTAACAAAAATTACAAAATATGCCTCTTGCACCCCTTTAACTGTTAGCCTTTCTTCAATTTGTTAGTTTTTGCTCCCCTGAATAAAGATTGTTTAATGAAACTGAAGATTGAATAAAGATAAAATGGGTGATTAGCGCTAAAGCCATATAAAACTGTGGTCAAAAATAGCATTTTATCAAAACCTAAACAATATTGGAATATATATCACTTATGATTACTTATTATTTCAAAAAATTAAAACTCTTTTATAGATTATTTATCAACTAGTATATAACAAATATGAAATGAAAGTCCCAAATATATTCACTCAATGTTCTATGTGCATATGCAAGAAGCTTTTTATAACGCAGTTATAACACAATCTATTGGTTTAGGCTTCTTGTGTAACAAAATTAATTAATGTCAACTGGAATTTGCTCTTTGATACAGTGACCAAAGGAGCTAATCAATACTGTTGTTCTACTGAATAAAATATTCTAACGTTATATGAACATAAGGAATTAATGATATTCTGGTACTAAAATAAGTGTGGGCTTTGAGGGATCTTAAAATACAAACCAGTTATTGGTTTCTCTTCAGAAATAGTTCAAAAAAGTTAGGGTATTGTTATTCATTTGAGTCAATTTGCAACGTAGTATTGCCATATATATTTTCACATAATCAAAATACTTTTATCCTAAAAAATTTGTTTGTTAAAAATCTATTCTGTTATCCTCTATTGATAGGAAATCAATCTATGGAATAGTTATGTACTACATTTTCTAAGTTTAAATTGCTTTCATATTTCTGATTGAATTTTAATTTCACAGAATCAAACTATACCTTATAGAAATCCTAGAATTTTTCCAGATTATCAAAATGGATAGTGAACAGTTTGGAAATGAAATATGGACAAAATATAATTAGAAAATATTTTTACAAAACTAAAATTTACTTCTAAAGTCTCCCTCCTACATCTAAACTAATATAAAATGCTAGTACATTATTGCTTTTATTTTATTATGTTTAAAAACTTTATTTTTGTGCTTGGTTCCTAGCTTTTATCTACCTTTTCAAATATTGTGTGTGCAGTTTGGTGGCAAAATACCAGGTGGAATAATACCCACATCTACACATATGACTCATACAGTCTTGTTTCAACTTTAGAGCTACACTTTATTGTTAAATTAAAAAAAAAAATTAGGAACAAGGGGATGGTGTCTTAGACATTATAAATTTCAGCAGTTTTCTGATGTAGTATGTTCTTTTTTTTCCATTGTCTGCTAATATAATTTTAGTATTAAAATAAACTATTAGTTTAGCTAACTTTCTAAAAGAATAGGAAAATGTCAAAAATAATTATATTATGATAACAAAGCATGGTAACATTGTATGCAGCAGGTGTAGTGGGCCCTATCCATATCTCCATATCATTCTGGTTCAAATATATGCTCATTGCAGTCTGCCGCTAATGCTGAGGATCTTTTCCTGAGGACTTTCTTTTGATTACTGTGTATGACAGATGGGAAGTATTGGGTGTTAATGCACTCAGGAACAGACTTTTGTCAATAATGAGGGGAAATCGGCAGATATAAAAGCATATTTTCTGAATCCATACATGGGGAAATTATTAGACATGTTCTACTCTAACTCCTAGAGTTCTTTCACAGATGGAGTATCAGTTTCACAGAACATTCATCTTCTCAATAACACTCCCCTTACAGGCTTCTTCTCTCTGTATTACACCTTTTTCTTACCAATGTTTCCTGAGATCAACTCCTAAATAAATTACTATTTTTCCATTCCTTGTCTCAGGGTCTGTTTCTGGGGAAACCAAAATTAAACCAATATATCAAAATAAATTTCAAGATACTACAACAATATCTTTATAGGTTGATAAGAAATTTTCATATCAAAAGAAAGTAATTTGAAAATTTCAAAAGTTAGTTTTATTAGAGTAAATTCTAGAGACAGGTAAAAATTATGGACGATAGCCAAGACATTCAGATGATACAACTATGTGGCCAATAGCCAATTGTATTTTCAAATGTTTTCTTACATATTTAAGTCTTTAAAATAAAATATTTACAAAGAATGAATTACAGGATAAAATAATATACTTAAAGGGAACCCTAGAGTGACTATGTAAAATATAGTATTTATATAAAACATTATAGTGAGTTTCTCTCATTAATAATTCTATTTATGCTGTGTCTTGCATGTCTGATGACATTCTCATTTATATTACTGTGGTTATTTATTATGTTCATTAAAAATGCTATAATTTTTTTCTTTTCCCAAGCTCAACAGTATGAGTACATATGCAATATTAATTTTTCTAGTAGGCATATTGACAAAAGTAAACAGAAACAAAAAAAGTTAACTTTAACATTATGTTTTATTTAGACCAATTATATCCATAGTATTATTTTGATATTCAAGTAATACAAAACTTCTTAATGAAGTTATTTTTTTTTCCAAAATTTTCTTCAAAATCTGCCATATATTTTGCATTTACAGTTCATTTCAATTTGTTCTAGCCATATTATAACTGCTTAATAGCTACGTGTAGCTAGTCACAATCATATTGCACAGTGTAGCTCTCAGAACTTTCTAAAACACTGTTTTCATTAATTTTTCTGACTATATCTTATTATAAAAAACACTTAAGTCTATCTTCAAACTATTGAGGATGCAATGTAGTAATATAAAATATTGTTACTTATAAAGGCACAGTGGTTAAGAGCTTGGCTACTAATCAATAGGTAGGCAGTTGAAATCCATCAGCTGCTACTTGGAAACTGTATTGGGCAGTTCCACTCTGTCCTATAGGGTGACTATGAGTTGGAACCTACTCAACGGCAACAGGTTTTTGTTTTGGATACAAGAATTACGAAAGGCTTTAGTGCCATCAGAAACTCTTTTTCACATGGCTCTTTTATGCACCTTGAATTTAAGCACTCACATTCTCTCATACCCTGGGCAACATACTCAAACCACTTCGAGATACATTATCTTCGTTCTTTTACCTTCATGCTTTTTTCACATACTGTGTTTCCTGTCTGGCATCCTTTCCAAACTGGTTTAAATGTAATGCCATCAAGAATCTCATCCTGTTTTTGTTTATTTGTTTTGTTTTTTTAAATTATAACGATATTTCTATTACCTTCACACATGATAGCGAACCATCAAAAAATCAACAAAGTACTCCCATTTCAGGTGTTATGAAATGTATGGTATGGTTACTAAAGATGATTCACATGGCCTCAGGTACACTATCTGTAGCCAATAAATAGACTAATGCATTATTTCCCATCTATATCATGTGGAGGTTAAGAAGAAATATAGGTTCACTTGGGATATAACTTTTCTGCCTTCTAGCAGAATCATCACATTTTCCCACTGTATTGATTGCATCATTGTAATACTACCAATTGAAGTAAAAGTGGAAATACAGTTAGAGCTTTAAAAAGGCACATGCACTTTAAAATGTGGAAGATAAAACCTAACATACTTTTTCGTAGCAAATCTATGTCTTAAAGAATGTGCCCAGTGAACTCAGAGAGAGACACAAGTCAATAGTGACCTGCGATGACTGTCAAACTAGTTGTAGTTAGCTGAAAACTATAAATCACACTTTACTTGTAGTACACTGAGGATAAGAAGTCATTATTCTGAAGAGATATTCAGCAGATTGTTTGATGATATAGAAGTAGTGGATTATTAAGTTGTCTATTGCATTTTTTTGTTGTTAGTTGTCATCGAGCCAGCTCTAACTCATGTTAAAACAGAACAAAACGTTGCCACATCCTGCGCCCCCTTAATGATCAATGGTAATTTGAGTTCATTGTTGTGGCTATTGTATCAATCCATCTCATTGAGGGTTTCCCTCATCTTTGTAGGCCCTCTAATTACTAAACATGATGTGCTTTTCTAGAAATCCGTCTTTCCTGATAATATGTCCAAAGTTTAAGCAAGCCAAAGTATAACCATCGTCACATCTAAGGAACATTTTGGTTGCCTTTTTTCTAAGACTCATTTGTGGTTTTCATATAATGTCTTCAAGAATCTCATCCTGTTTCTGCCAGTCCATGATATATTCCATATTCTTTGCCAACACCTTCTAACGCATAAATTTTCTTATGTCTTCCTTTTTTATTATCGAACAGTCACATACATCTGACGAAACTGAGAAGATCATGGCTTGGGTCAAGCATACCTCAGTCATCAATGTACATTTTTGCTTTTTAAAACTTTAAAGAAATATATGGCGGCATATTTGCCCAACATTATATGTCATTTGATTTCTTGACTGCTGCTTCCATGGACATTGATTGTTGATCCAAGCAGTATGAAATCCTTGAGAACTTTTATTTTTTTCTTCATTTATCATGATATTATTTATTGGTGCAGTTGTGAAGATTTTTGCTTCCTTCATACTCTGGAGTAATCCATACTGAAGCATACAGATTAAATAAGTAAGGTGAAAGATTACAACCTTGCCGCGTGTCTTTTCCAATTTTAAGCCATGTAGTAACCCTTTGCTCTTTTGAGTGAGTGCCTCTTCATCCATGTACAGGTTTCACATGAGCACATTTAAGTGTCTAATGTATAGTAATGCTTTAATAAGTGTATGAGCAAATGTATGTTTAAAATGAAATAAGTTATTAAAAACTAGGTACCGGCTATTGATTTGAGGTCTTGCAAGGAGAAAATCTGTACTTAAATGAAAAGAGAATGTTAAGAGAGCAAATTTTCCTGTGGATTAGTCAAATGGTTTATTGCACAAGCCTTTTGATCATAGGAAAAAAATAACCTTGGAAAACACAAGAATTGTTTGAAAAGAAAGCATGAACATGCATTTTAATTCTAGGAAGTACAATTTTTAATTTAGGAGTATATTCACTTAATTGCACTTGTGTGGCTTTTATTCGTTCAATTTGGGTTTTATGGATGCTGTCCCTTTTCTCCTCAGTTTCCTGATCTCTCTTGTGATTCTTTCTCTGGATACCTTAAGGTCTTCTCAGGATGTTCTTATGACAGACCAAACTACAAAAATAAAAATAAAAAAACCTCTTTCATAAGTAAGAATATTTGTAAATGAAGGAAAAAGTGTAAAGATGCTATTTGGTAACCAGAAAACTGGTTTTACACATTAAGCCTAGTTCTTCAGGCTGATTCTCAGTCTGACTTGTGATCTCTCCTTTGATTCTAGCATAGCTATGTCCAAATTTTTTGGCACTCTCAGCTTGACAAATGTCGATTATGTTCTTCCCTTTGGTTTGCTAACTCAAGGTCTTTACACATTTCATTATAATACTTTACCTTATCTTCTCGAGCCACCCTTTGGAATCTTCTGGTTAGCTCTTTAACTTAATCATTTATTCTGTTTTCTTTAGCTTTTTCCGTGCTTGAGAGCAAGTTTTCAGGGTCTTTTAAGCTGAAACAACTGAAGGAAAAATTAATCCTTGAGTTGCAATGTTGAAGGGTACGATGGTCAAATTTAATGGTGTGTCTCATTAGGGCTTTAAATTTTAAATTCTAATCTGGTGCATTTTGATCTAGTCCTTTTTCATGATCATGGAGTCAGACTATTCTGTTTGATAAATTAATCTATATTCTGCTGTGTTCACTTGTTTAATCACATTCTTTTAAGTTGATTTTCTAAAGCTGGATTCACATATCCCAGGATCAATCTACTTTTCTTATTGAACTGTATTAAATCTTAATGTATCTTTTTCAGAATTTATTTTTTATAATTTGGATATACTGTTTTCTCTTGAAGGCTGTGAGAGTAGGAAATTGAGTAAAAATGCCTAAAATAGATGTACTCTCGTTATCAAGCAGAAATTCTACTGCTATAGAAATGAAAGCACAAAATTCCAATTTTCTATAACTCTACATACAGTAATGAATTGTAATGACACTAAAAAGACTTAATTCAACAACCTAATCAACAAAGGTTTAAAATTCTCATTAGCAACAGCTGAATCAGCATCATTAATGATGAGCTTAATGAGGAAATCATATCTGATTATAATGTCTTATATTAATACTTTCAAGTGCAAAGAAAAAAAATAGAGCTGTGTAGTTTTTTAAATGTGTTAATAAATCTTTGATTTTATTTCCAGCTATTTTTTAAATCTCATGATACACAAGAATTATATCTCCTAGAAAACATCAATTCTGATGACATACGAACATATGTTTCAATATTTGAAAATTTAGAAAATATTCCAGTTGGGGACTTTTTTAAATCAATATTTAAAGAACAGACAGGTAAAGTTTATAGTATTTTTATACTTAAAAATATTCTTATGGATAACAGTCAATTTGCAAATTTTGTTGAGAAATCTTCTCTTTGTGATAATTTTATCAGTTAACATTCACTATAAGTGCCTGGAATATTTGACCTATATAAGGCTGACAATTACATCAAAAGCAGCATTAATCTTTTCTCTTTTTTGTTTAATTCAAGTCATTAATACAACTAGCCACCACCAGTTTATCAGTTTGTCATACAGTGGTGGTTTGTGTGTTACCATGATGCTGGAAGCTATGCTACCAGAATTTCAAATGCCAGCAGAGTCATCCACGGTAGACAGGTTTCAGTGACACTTCCAGACTAAGACAGACTAGCATGGAACGTCTGGTGATCCACTTCTGAAACTTAGCTAGTGAAAACATTATGGAAAGCATTAGGACAGTCTATTACACAGTGCTAGAATATGAGTCCCTCAGGTTAGAAGGTTAGAAGACACTTAGAATACAACTGGGGAAGATCGGCCTTCTCAATGTAGAGTCAGCCTTAATGATGTGTTAGGAGTAAAGCCTTCAGGACCTTTATTTGTTGATGTGGCACAACTCAAAATGAGAAGTAATAGTTGCAAACATCCAATAGTAATGACAATGTGGAATGTCTAAGGTATTAACCAAGGAAAATTAGAAGTTGTCAAAAATGAAATGGAATGCTTGAAACTCTATATGTTAGTCATTAGTGAGATGACCATTTTAAATTTGACAAACACATGATCCACTATGCCAGGATGACACACTAAAGAGGATTGGTGAAAAAGAACTTTTCAATATCTAGCTTGAAGTACAATGCAGTCAGTAATAAGCTAATATCCATACACTCCCAAGGAAGACCAGTTAATAAGACAGTTATTCAAATTTACACCAACTACAAATGTCAAAGATTTTGAAATCGAAGATTTTCATGAACTGTTGCAATCTAAAATTAATCAAACCTGCAGTCAATATCCATTGATAATTACTGGTGATGGAATGTAAAAGTTGGAAACAAAGAAGAGTGAACAGTAGTTGGAAAATACAGTGTTGGTGAGAGGAACAATGCCTGAGATCCCATGATAGAATTCTGTAAGACCAATGACTTATTCATCAGAAATATTTTTTTCAACAACACAAACTATATACATGGACTATGTACATGGACTATATACATGGACATGGTCAGTTGGATTACATAGAAATCAAATTGACTAAATCTGGGGAAAGAGACAATGGTGAGATCCATACTATCAGTCAAGAAAAAGACAGGTGCTGACTGTAGAACACATCATCAATTGTTCATATGCAATTTCAAGCTGAAGCTTAAGAAAATCAAAGCAAATCCACATGAGTCAAAGTATGACCTTAAATACACCCTGCCTGAATTTTGAGACCATGAGAAGAATAGATTTGATGAACTGAACACTAATGACCTAAGACCAAAAGAGTAAGGATGACATCAAGGACATCATATATGAAAAAAAGTTAAAGGTAATTAAAAATATGGGAAAGAAGGAAAAGAACAAAATGGATATTAGAAGAGACTCTAAAACTTACTCTCAAGCACAGAGTACCTAAAGCAAATTAGAAGAAATGATGAAGTAAAAGAGCCAAACAAAAGATTTTAAACGCTGGCTCAAGAAGACAAGGTAAAGTATTAAAATTAAATGTGCAAAGATCTGAAGTTGGAAAACAAAAGGGAAGAACAAGATCGACATTTCTCAGGTGAAAGAACTGAAGAGAAAATGAAAACCTTGAGTTGTGATATTTAAGGATACTGTGCACAAAAAAATTGAGTGATGCTGGAAGCACCAAAAGAAGATGAAAGAAATACAGGGAGCCACTGTATCAAAAAGAATTGGTCAACATTCAACCATTTCAAGAGGTTTGATACAATACAAAACTGCCGGTACTGAAGGAAAAAGTTCAAACTGCACTGAAGGCACTGGGAGACAACAAGGCCCAAGAACTGGTGGAATGCCAATTTAGATGCTTCCACAAACAGATGCAACCCTGGAAGTGCTTACTTATAAATGTGAAGAAATTTGAAGACAACTACCTGGCCAAGCAACTAGAAGAGATCTATATTCATGCCTATTCCACAGAAAGGTGATTAAACAGAAAGCAGAAATTATCAAACAATATCATTGATATTACATGCTAGCAAAATTTTGCCGAAGATAATTAAAAAACAGTGCAGCCATACATAGACGGGGAACTGCAGAAGTTCAAGTCAGATTCAGACAAGAACATGATATGAGGGTTATCTTCGCTGATGTCAGATGGATCTTGGCTGAATGCAGAGAATACCAGAAAGATGTTCTATTGACTATGGAAAGGCATTTGATTTTGTGAATCATAACAAACTATGGATAACATTACGAAAAGAATGTGATTACCAGAACTTAAATGTGCTCATGCAGCAACTCTATATGGATCAAGAGCATTAGAGCAGAACAAGGAGATAATCATGGTTCAATATCGGACAAGGTGTGAGGCAAGAATGTATCTTTTCACCTTACTTATTCAATCCGTATGCCAAACAAATAGTTTGAGAAGCTGGATGATGAAGAACATGGTGCCAGGATTGGAGGAAGACTCATTAACAATCTGCAATATGCAGAGGACACAACTTTCCTTGCCAAATGTGAAGGTGACTTGAAGCATTTACTGATGAAGGACGAAGACTATAGACTTCAATATGAATTACACTTGAACATAAAGAAAACAAAAAATCATGATAAATAGTGAAGAAATTGAAGTTGTGAAGGATTTCATTCTATTTAGATTAACAATCAAAGTCCTTAGAAGCAGCGGTCAAGAAATCAAAGGATTTATTGCATGGGGAAAATGTGCTTTGAAAACTTCTTTAAAAAGTTTTAAAAAGCAAAGATGTCACCTTGATGACTAAAGTGTGCCTGACCCAAGCCATGGTCTTTTCCATCACCTCATATGCATGTGAAAGCTGAACAATGAAAAAGGAAAATCAAAGAAAATTGATGCATTTAAATTGTGGCATAGGCAAAGAATACTGAATATACCATGGGCTGCCAGAAGAACAATCAAATCTGTCTTGAAAGAAGCACAGCCAGAATATACCTTAGAAGTGAGAATGGCAAGACTTCATTTTACTAACTTTAGACCAATTGCTAGAAAAGGACATCATGTTTGGTAAGCAGAGGGTCCGTGAAAACAAGGCAAACACTCCATGAGATGAACTGACATGGTGCTTCCACAATGGGCTCAAATATACTAAATATTGTAAGCAAGGTGAAGGACAGGGCAATGTTTTGTTTCGTTATACAACAGGTTGCCATGAGTTGAAGCCGACTTAATGGCAACAACAATAAAAATGCCACTAGAGATAACGTATCTCATTTTTACTTGGTTAGTATATGTAATTGTATAATCAAAGCCTTTATTATATAGAAGTAAATTGCCTAAGATTGAAAAGAAATACTGAAATATATAGAATATTACATAATAAAAATAATTGAATTTATCACTGACAACAAGTAACTAGTTCTACATATACAAGTGGCAGCTATATGAGTAACAAAATCCTACAGTCTCATTAAAAATGAGAGTAAGTTTATTTTTGCTGCACATAAGTGTACTTGAGGACTGAATGGGTTTCATATGTGGAATATGAGAAAGACCACAACTATTGGGATCTTATGAACTTCGGGTTCAGTTCTTGCTCTCTCATAATAGCTCTATGGCCTCAGATAATTCACTCGACATTTATAGTTTTGATTCCCTAATTTAGAGGATGTGACAACAGTTTCAATCATTCTGAGTTTTTGAAAGGGCTAATGTTAATGGAGATGAAGTGTTTACTTATAATAAATAGGTGTAGCCTTAGACATATTCTTTTCAGGATGGCACGCAACATCAAAGAAACCTTACATTGCCACTTCTGTTTTCATTTTTTATTTGTTCTGATGTCATTCTTTAGTTTAAACATTCCGTTAACAACACCTATAATTGTTTAATAAATGGTAGTTGCTTACCATTCTGGCATAGTAGTTTTGTAATTCATATGCTCTTTTTGACTGAGTTTTGAAAATCAAGTTTCAAGTGAGCATTTTCCGCTATACTGGACATGTGGGTTCAGGTCTGAGTGAGTCTCTTATATTTGCCAAATACCGTGATGTTGTTATCCATATTAAAAATGCCTGCCTGTTGAGCAAATATAGCAAAATTTAATAGAAAATGGTGGTCCAAATCAGATTTAACGATTTTATTTTTTCAATTTGATTTTTAAGCTTCTCCTGTTATGGGGATTAGACATGAAATAAAGCTTTAATAGAGAAACTTCAGATAAAGAAATATCACAAAAGATATAAATAAATGGACATTTGTTTACACAGGCCCAGAGTGAGGGGGAAAAAAAAAATGAAGTGCTTCCAGATTTAAATTGTCACTTTTCACTCTCCTGTCCAGCACCATTTCCATGATCTTTCATCAGTTTGAGCCTGTTGTTGAGGCTATTGTGTCAAACTATCCTACTGAAGGTTTCTCTCATTTTAGCTGGCCTTCTGCTTTTCCAAAAATGAAGTCCTTTTTTCAGATATTAATCTTTCCTGATGATGCTTCCAAAGTAAGCGAGGCACAGTCTCACCATCCTCACTTCTAAGGAACATTCTGGTTTTATTTCTCTAAAATTAACTGTATTACTTTTTTACCAGTTCAAGGTATATTTAGTATTTTTCATCAACACCAAAATTTGAATGCATTAATTCTTTTTCTGTCTTCTTTTTTCATTGTCCAGGTTTTGCATGCATATGAGGCAATTTAAAAGACCATGACTTGGGTAATATGCACCCTAGTCATCAAGGTGACGTCTTCGCATTTTAACACATTAACGAGGTCTTTTACAGCAGATTTGCCAAAGACAATTCATTGTTTGACTTCTTGAATGCTGCTTCCATGGGCATTCATTGTTGAACCTACTAGAATGAAATCCTTGAAAATTTCATTGTTTTCCCTGTTTATCATGATGCTGTTTATTGCTCCAGTTGTATTTTTGTTTTCCTTGTGTTCAGGTATAATTAATACCGAAGGCTGTAGTTTTTGACTTTCACCAGTAAGTGCTTCAAGTCATCTTCGTTCCAGCAAGTAAGGCTGTGTCATCTCCATATTGCAGGTTGTTAATGAATCTTTATCCAACCCTGATGCTTCATTCTTCTACATGTAGTCCAGCTTCTTAGATTATTTGTTAATGCAGACTGATTTATTAAGGTGAAAGGATACAACCCTGCCACACATCTTTTCCAATTTTGAACCAAGAGGTGTCCCCTTGCACTGTTCAAATGACTGCCTGTTGATCCATGTATGGATTTTGCATAAGCACAATTCACTGTTCTGGAATTTCCAGTCTTCATAATGTTACCCATAATTTATCATAATGGCTGCACTGAATGAAAAACTTTATTATTTGATTAGAATTGACTATATAGATGGCCAAAATAACAAATAAAATATTTTCAGAAAAAAATATAAAATCTAAGGTTTCATGTTTTAAGTAATCTATTCAGGTTAATAATAATAGTAACACATTTGTTCTCAAAATTCTTTAGATTGTTTTATTTTAAAATATGCCTATATTCTTTCAGGAATAAGTGAAAATAGACATCATTAACCAATGGAACAAAATTGAGAACCCAGATGTAAATCCATCCACCTACGGTCACCTGATCTTCGACAAGGGCCCAAAGTCCATCAAATGGGGAAAAG
>NW_004444338.1:42300-88256 GCF_000243295.1 Trichechus manatus latirostris | reverse complement strand
AAATAAATAAATAAATAAATAAATAAAACAGACATTATTAGAAATAAATGTATACATAGATTTAAATCTTCTAAGACTCCAAAATAGGTGATTCTTAACTTTAATTATACGATTAAATTTTACAAATATTACCTAATTTTCAAATTTGCATTGACATGTGCATCATGCAAATTTGTAGACAAATATTTTATCATCACATTCTTAATGCTAAGATATTCAGAATTTGACAATATTCCTTCTCACTCTGAACTGGGGTTTGGCATATGTTTTACTCCTAAGATGAAGGAACATGGATCAGTATCTAAATGTATTCAAGGAAAATGCATTTTATGTAGAGATAAATTGAAATGTAAATGAATATGATTTCAAAAGCTCTGAGATTTGACTCAAACTTCATTTCATGTCAGTTAAATGAAGTTGCAAGGTTGATTCTTTTTAAAATCTTTTTGTGCTGATATATCAGTTTTCTGAAGAATTGCACGTCAGTGGAAAAAAAGGATGCTATATTCAGTCAAATCTAATAATAGTTATGCCCAACATGGCATTAATGGAATAGATGCCATCTCCCTTATGATTATATTTGAAAAAATATAGATTTTTCAAGAAAACATTCAAAATATAAACTTCAAGTTTAGAGAATAGGGCTGAGTCAACAAACAGCCCAAGTGTACTTCGCACAACGGCCACAAACATTTTAAAATGCATAAATTATATATGAACTAAGTATTTTATAGTAAAAGTTTAATTTGCTCTATGGTTTAGGAAAATCCTGAGTATGTTAACTGAATTGCTGCCAGTTTAAAAATAAGTTTTTTGATTAGAAGTTGAATAATTTAGTGGTATTTATGTGTTTTTACACAGATATTTGCTATATAAATAAATTTTACTTATTAAAAAATATATATGGAAAAGTTGAGGCAACAATATTTTTAACTATTTTTTATCCAACAAAGAACAAAAAATTACTTGGAAAAAGTAACAGATATTTGTATAATATATAAAATTTGGTCATAGTGTTAGTGAACAAATTGTTATTATGCATGGATTTTGCCTATATAAAGAAGAAATTCTGAGGAAAGTTGCAATAGGAACTGAAAAGCATCAGGTGGGGATTGAAGAAAAGTGATGAGGTGTTATCACTTAAACATGTTATCCCCTCAATGTGTATAAGATAAATACAGCTTATTTTAATGTAGGATTAACTTTATTTAAATATTTGAAAATGCTTTATATTAAAAAAGATATCATTAAATTATGAAATTGAATAATAATTTTATATTGATTTTAAAGATTAAGCCATATAATTTATAGATAAATTCTACTTAAGGTGATCTGACTACAGATTACTTATTGTATTTTCCTGCACCATTAGACATTCTTCAGACACCAGAAGAGCTTGAGATTCACCATATTAAAGAGTTTGTATTTCAAAAGGTGATAATGGTAGTCATTATGGTGTTTTGAAAAGAGTAATGACATGATCCATGTAATACACTTAAAGTTTATTATTGATTTTCTTTTTAGATAAATTCAAATAGATAATTGATAAGGAGGTCAGCAAAGGATAGACGCAACAATCTAAACACAGATAGTCCATTGTTTAAATAACTACAAAAATAAGTAATAAAAACAGAGACTACATATAGAGGAGAAATATACAGGTTTTGGTCATTGGCTTATCCTAAGATTTGACTATCATTTAGTAGTAATGTGAAAAAACAGATATTGTGGACCAAGTGTGCATGTATGCATTAAATGAGATATTGAAATCAAAGACATTTTTTCAGGAACTGAAGACTTGTGAATTCCAGGTTTATTGCCCATAGTTGATCATTTTATCTCTGGCCAATGGAAACAATAGAATTCTTGGTGATGTCAGCCTATCTCTACTGCAGATCATATGCAGTGTTGATATCTTACTATATGACCACGATTACTACAAAATTGGAAAGGCTAAAAAGAATTACTTCTGTATCTTTAGAGCAGATCACTTCACCTCTGTGAGGAAAATATAATCCATTATTTGCCTAGTACTCATTACTATGTCCTACAAAAATAAATGCTTGGGAAATATTTATTTATTTAGAGACAATAGTCAACAGAGCAAAGGATCTTTGAAAAATAATTTAGTTAAACTTTGATATAATTTATAGTTTTTTTTACTCTGTTGTGGTATATAAGAGTAGGTTGTACTTCCAGGGAAATACATACTCTGACTCAGAAAGTGTTGATAAAGTGATGAATTTTATTTTAGCTCTTTCAGAAGTTCTGTAACACAGTGATAAAAATGTTTCAGGGAGTAGTATTTTAAGGTTAAATTCTTATGTTAAGAAATATTAAAAGGAGCAAAGAGGCACAAACAAGTGTTACCTCTAAAAAAAAGTCTATTGAATTCTTACAATTTAAAAAAAAATTCCAATATCTTAACATGAGTATGATTTAAACTACTTATTTACTAAGTGGCCTCTTTAGTGTTACTTAGAAGAACTGTTAATTTAAAAAAAAAAAAAAAATAAGTCTTTCTACTACTAATGGTGTCTTCCAATGAAATACATATGGTAGATAAAACCATGCTGAAATACTGAACTTAGAGTACTTTGAGTTGAATTTTAAGACGTTCTCTTCCAGGCTCATGTTAGCAGCCACTAGTTGGTTTCTCTATTTCAAATGTATCAATGCTCATGGTGTGCCATACTCAAAGGACATTTTCAAAAGATCTTATTATACCTCAGTTTAAGCAACCATGAAATACGACTCTCTGTAATGTGTTTCACGGCACACAAAGTAAATCTAGCATATAGCACAAAATGTATATTAAAAGTTTCATTACTCAAAAGTGGAGCCAAGATGGCATTATAGGTAGAAGCACCATGCCATCCCTCCAGAGCAGAGACCCCAAAAAATAAGTAAAACAGAGACAAACATCAATCCTGGGACCCTAAGCATCTAATGGAGAGATAAAGAACTCAGCCAAGGAATGAATGGAATAAGAAACTGACAGAGAATGGAGAGCTAGGAGACATACGTGCAGAGGTCCCCTGTCAGCTAAAGCAGCACAGATTCACCATCTTGGACTCCTGTTGAAGACTGGAAGACAGGGAGTACCGGAAAGCAGCTTCACAGAGCTCTCAGGAAGAGACAGAGCAACCAGTAACAAGCGATATACACTTTCCCACACCCCACCCTTCCTCCCTCCACTTGACCTCTGCCGCTGGCCACAGTCTTTCGTCCAGGAGACATTGGCTCCGGCCCCGTGCTGCTTGGATTCTCCCTGCCCACACTGGCCAGCTCCATCAGTGCCATTTGTTTGCTGACAGTGTTGTTTTTTCTGATTCTTTTCCTTTCTTCCCCGCCTCTCACCACCTCCCTCTCCTTTCTCTGGAACACCTGGCTCTGTGTGCCAGCTTTGCTTCTTGAAAGGCTGTGAAGAGCTGCTCGTCTGGAGAACTGCTTACTGGGTCTGCGCAGCCACTATGGTGGAAACCCCGGGTCCTTTTCTTTCTTTTTTTGTTCTGTTTTATCTTGTTTGTTTTCATTTTCTTTTCTCAGCTTGGGAGCCCTTTCTAGCTGGGAGCCACTTCCCCAATCAGCACAGCCTCACCAGTGGGATCCCTGGGGGTATTTCTTTTTTTTTTTTTTCTTTTCCATTTTGTCTTTCTTCATTTCTCAGTTTCTCATCTCTGTATACTTACCTTCTATTCCTGTGTCATGAATATATGGCTTTGTGTGACACTTCTGCCCCTTCTAGCCAGGCTCTACTTTGCAGCCTGGGAGCCATCTCTCTGGTCTTCACAGATGCACCAGTAGGATCCCTGGGGGATTTTCTTTTCTTTTTACTTTTTATTTATTTTATTTTTTCTTTTTCTTTCCTTGTTGTTTTTCTCTATTTCAGTCTCCTATCTCTCCACACTGACAGCAAGCTCCCTCAGCATTCTTTTTGTGTGTGTGTGTGCATTTTGTTTCTTCTTTTTTTTGGCTCCTGTTTCTCTCTGCTCTTTCTTCTTTCCCATAACTATCTTATCTCCACACATCACAACCTCCGCCCTCCTTGCTTACCTGCGCTGTGCAATGAACATCACAATCCCAAGCAGCACAGGCATGGCCTATGGGAACCTGCCCTGCACTGATCCCCAGTCCGTCTGTCAGGCCCAATACATGCCACAAACAACCAATCCCAGCCTCTCCACTACAGCAGGACATGCCGTGCCTCACAATAGCTGAGCAACAGGCCCTGCCCATTGGACAAGGAGGTGAAAAGTATGTTCACAGAGGAGGTAAAAAAAAAAAAAAAAAAACACATAGCCTGACTGCTCAGACAACCAAAAACAAAAAACAAAAAAAAGTAGGATCAAATAAACAAATCTACAATCAATAAACAAAGAGAATAACTACTGATGTCCAGAAGACAGCAGACAGTATCAAAAATATTTTAAAAAAGACAGAATGTTTCCAGTAGGCATCCAACATACAACACCGTATGAGTTTCCAGTAGAAGAAAAGGCACTAGAACCACCTGATATGGAATTCAAATCTCTAATATTCAGAGCTACCCAAGAGTTGAAGGAAAAGGCAGACAAAAATGAGGAAAAAATAGACAAATTCATGGAAAATACAGAAAAAACAAGGGAAGAATTAAGGAAAATAATACAGGAACAAAATGTCAAAATAAATTCACAGCTAGAAATCATACAAAAACAATTAGAAATTCAAAAGATGAACAACAAGATTTCAGAAGTCAACAGTGTCATAGAAGGCCTAAGGAGCAGATTTGAAACAACGAAAGACAGGATCAGAGAAATCGAAGACAAACACTTAGATACAACGTTGTTTGAGGAAAAATCACAAAAAAGAACAAATAAAAATGAAGAAACCCTGAGAATGATGTGGGATACAATAAAAAGCAAAACTTTTCAAGTGATTGAAGTTCCAGAACAGGGAGAGAAAACAGAAAACACAGAGAGAATCACTGAAGAATTGCTGACAGAAAACTTCCTTGACATCATGAAAGATGAAAAGCTGACCATCCCAGAAGCTGAATGAGCCCCATGTAGAACAGATCCCAAAAGAAAATCACCAAGGCATATCATAATCACACTTGCTAAAACAAGACAAACAAAAAATCCTGAAAGCAGATCGAGATAAACAAAAAGTCACAAACAGAGGAGAAACAGTAAAATTAAGTATAGATTATTAGGCAGAAACAATGCAGGCAAGAAGGCAATGCGATGACGTATAAAACTTTGAAAGAAAAAAAAAATGCTAACCAAGAACAATACATCATGCAAAACTCTCATTTAAATATAATGGTGAAATAAGGGCATTTCCAGATGTCTATTTCGATTTAGAAAATAAGGGAATATGTAAAAATCAAACAAAACTTACAAGAATTATTAAAAGGAGTTCTTCAGTTTGAGAACAAACAACATCACATCACAGCCTGAATCTAGGATTCAAGATCATACCAGCCAGATACCAACCTACAACATGAACTCTCAAGGACAATTTGAAACCAAAATAATTAGAACCAGAGAGGTTACTCTGTAGACGACAACAACGTGAGGGCAATAAAGGAAGAAATAAATGGTATAGGTATAAAACTTCCCAATGGAGAGGAAGGCAAGGCAATACCAAGCAATAATAGACTGGTGCAAACCTAGGAAAATAAGGATAAATTTCATGGTAGCAACAAAAAAAAAATTAACAAAGCTACTCATCAAAATAAAGAAGAAAGACATAAAGTCTCAGTAAACAAAAAATCTACAAAAACAAAAGAAATGAAAAAAAATCCAAAAACAAAAGGAATTCAGCACAGGACAGTAAAAGGAACAAAAAAATAAGTGGAATGTTTTTCCCTATTTAACATTATGCTGGAAGTGCTAGCTAGAGCAATAAGGCAAGAAAAAGAAATAAAGGACATCCAAAGTGGTAATGAAGAAGTTAAACTGTCCCTGTATGCGGATAATATGATACTGTACATAGAAAACCCTAAAGACTCCACAAGAAAACTACTGGAACTAATAGAAAGATTCAGCAGAGTAGCAGGATATAAGATAAACATACAAAAATCAGTGGGATTCCTATACACCAACAAAGAGAACGATGAAAAGGAAATCAGGACAACAATATCATTTATAAAAGCACCTAAAAAAATAGAATACTTAGGAGTAAATCTAACCAGGGATGTAAAAGACCTATACAAAGAAAACTACAAAACACTACTGAAAGAAACCAAAAGAGATCTACATATATAGAAAAACATACCATACTCATGGATAGGTAGACTCAATATAGTGAAAATGACAATTCTACCCAAAGCAATTTACAAATACAAGGCAATCCCAATCCAAATACCAACAACATTCTTTAAAGAGATGGAAGAACTAATCATTAATTTTATATATGGAAAGGGAAGAAACCCTGGATAAGTAATGCACTACTGAAGAAGAAAAATAAAGTAAGAGGACTCACACTACCTGACCTCAGAACCTACTCTACAGCTACAGTAGTCAAAACAACCTGTTACTGGTACAAAGACAGATACAATGGCCAGTGGAACAGAATTGAGGACCCATATTGTAAATCCATCCACCTGCTGTCACCTGATCTTCAACAAAGGCCCAAAGTCCATTAAATGGCGAAAAGGCAGTCTCTTTAACAAATGGTTCTGGCAAAACTCAATGTCTATCTGCAAAAAAAGAAACAGGACCCATACCTCACACCATACACAAAAATTAATTCAAAAATAGATCAAAGACCTAAACATAAAGCCAAAAACTATAAAGTTCATAGAAGAAAGTATAAGATCAGCACTAGAGGCCCTAATACATGGTATCAACAGGATACAAATCATAACCAACAACATACAAACTCCAGATGATAAGCTAGATAACTGCGATCTTCTAAAAATTAAACACTTATGCTCATCAAAAGACCTCACCAAAAGAGTGAGAAGAATCTACAGATTTGGAAAAAAAAATTGACTATTACAAATCGACAAACGTCTAATCTCTAAAATCTACAGGAAAATCCCACACCTCTACAACAAAAAGACAAACAATCCAGTTAAAAAAATGGGCAAAGGAAATGAACAGACACCTCACCAAAGACATTCAAGCAGCAAACAGATACATGAGGAAATGCTCGCGATCACTAGCCATTAGAGAAATGCAAATCAATGCCACAGTGAGATCCTTTCTCACCCTGGCATTACTGTTACAAAAAAAAAAAAAAAAAAAAACTGGAAATAACAAATGTTGGAGAGGCTGCAGGGAGATCATATCTCTTATACACTGCTGGTGGGAATGCAAAATAATATAAACATTTTGGAAAAGGATATGGCGCTTCCTTAGAAAGCTAGAAATAGAAATACCATATGATCTAGCAATCCCACTCCTAGGGATATATCCTAGAGAAATAAGAGCTGTCACAGGAGTAGACATATGCACACCTGTGTTCATTGCAGCATTGTTCACAATAGCAAAAAGATGAAAACAACCTAGTTCCCCCTCAAGAGATGAACTGATAAACAAACTATGGTACATACACACAGTGGAGTATTACACAACAGTAAAGAACAGTGTTAAAATCTGCAAAGTATCTCATTAGATGGATGAATATGGAGGACATTATGCCAAGTGAAAAAGTCAATCACAAAAGTGCAAATATTATTTGAGACCACTACTGTAAAAAACTCATGAAAAGGTTGGCACACAAAAAGAAGCAATCTTTAATAGTTACGAAGGAAGGGAGATGTGGGGATGGAAAAACACTAAATAGACAATAGATAAGTGGTAACTTTGGGGAAGGATAAGACAGTACACAGTACTGGGGAAGCCAGCACAACTTGTACAAGGAAAGGTCATGGAAGCTCAATAGACACATCCAAACTCCCTGAGGGACTGATTTGCTGGGGGGAGGGCTGTGCGGACCATGGTCTTGGGGAACATCTAGCTCAGTTTGCATAAAAGTTTATAAAGAAAATCTTCTACATTCTACCTTGGTGAGTAGTGTCTGGGGTCTTAAAACCCTGTGAGAGGCCATCTGAGATACTTCACTGACCTCATCCTTTCAGGAGCAAGGAAGAATGAAGAAAACTAAACATACAAGGGAAAGATTAGTCCAAAGGACTAATAGACTGCAACTACCATGTCTTCCACCAGACTGAGTCCAGTACGACTAGATGTTTCCCAGAAAGTACCACTGACTGCTTTGACAGGGATCACAATAGAGGGTCCTGGACAGAGCTGGAAAAAATGTAGAACAAAATTCTAATTCACAAAAAAAGACCAGACTTACTGGCCTGATGGAGACTGGAGAAACCCTGAGAGTATGACCCCTGGACACCCTTTTAGGTCAGTAATGAAGTCACTCCCGAGGTTCACCCTTCAGCCAAAGATTAGACAAGCCCATAAAACAAAACAAGACTAAAGGGGCACATCAGCCCAGGAGCAAGGACTAGAAGGCAGCAGGGGACAGGAAAGCTGATAATAGTGAACCCAAGGTCAAGAAAAGAGAATATTGACATGTTGTGGGGTTGTTAACCAATGTCATAAAACAATTTGTGAACTAACCATTTAATGAGAAACTAGTTTGTTCTATAAATTTCATCTAAAGTATAATAATGAAAAAAAGAAAGAAAACTCTGAAAGAGAGCAAGATGCAAAACACACACACACAAATGTTGCATTACTCCAAATATACTCTCCTGATTTCATTTTAAGAAGCCCTCGTGGTACAGTGGTTAAGCGCTGGGCTGCTAAACTTAAGGTTGGCAGTTAAAACCCACCAGCCACTCCGAGGGAGAAAGATGTGGCAATCTGCTTCTGTAAAGATTACAGCCTTGGAAACTCTATTTGGCAGTGCTACACTGTACTGTCAGAGTTGCTGTGAGTTGAAATTAACTCAGTGGTAATGGGTTTGTTTTTTGGTTTAGGATTTCATTTTAATAGGGCTGGGAATTCTCAGATGTAAGAATAACAGACAAACATATGGAAGCAATTTTGTTGATATACTTTTAGTAGAATATATTCTAGAGTCCTAGAGTCACTAAAGTATAGGTAGTTCAAAATTTCAGAACATTTCTCTCTCTCTCTCACATACACACACACACACACACACACACAGAGCCCTATGGCTTACTGCAGTCAATATATTGTTTTGCGTTGTTTTCCTTTTCATACCCACAATATTGCAGTGGGAGCACACACGAAAAGAGAATACCCTACTTGGTCAATACTGCTGTTAATATCAATAGTACGGGTTTTGGTGAAAGGAATGGAGCTAAAGACTGTTTTAATTTACCTGAGAAGTTCAGTAATTTATATTATCAAAAGACTTAGTTAAAATTTTTATAACTATTAATAGCTTAGGAGAACTTTCATATATTTTGTAGATATATTAATTGTTTGGTTGCTTTTGGCAGAGATCCAAAATAGTATTAACTTAAGAAAAATAAAATTAATTTTTCTCTGGTGAAAATCCAAGTGGTCAAGGCATCTCTACTCTATGATGTATCAGGGTCTCAGTCTCCCACCTTTTACCTCCATCTCATATTCTTGAGATGTTTCCCTTTTTCTGCATGGTTCAGAATGGCTGAAGCTCACGTTCATGTTTCATCTAAAGTAAGAAGTAAAAGAAAAATGGGAGTTTATCCTTCCTCATTTTTTTGAAATTTTTATTGTACTTTAGATGAAGTTTACAGAACATATAGTTTCTCATTAAAGAGTCAGTACACATATTATTTTATGACATTGGTTAACAACCTCTTGACATGTCAACACTCTCCCTTCTCTACCTTGAGGACTTCTTTTTGGTGAAAATATACATAGCCAAATTTACACGATTTTGAAAATTTCTACATGTACAATTCAGTGACATCGATTACACTCTTCCAGTTGTGCTCCTATTCTCACTATGCATTTCCAAATTATTCCATCACCCTTATCTTCAACTCACTGTCCCCTAGGCTTCCCATCAAACCTTTTGAGTTGCTGTTGTTAATTTGATCTCACATAGATAATTCTTTTTTTTTGTACCTTAGGTGAAGGTTTGCAGAACAAATAGTTTCTCATTAAACAGTACACATATTACCCTATGACAATGGTTAACAACCCCATGACATGTCAACACTGTCCCTTCTCAACCTTGGGTTCCCTATCACCAGCTTTCCTGTCCCCTCCTGTCTTCTTGTCCCTGGACTGCTGTGCCTCATTCATCCTGTTTTGTTTTATGAGGCTGTCCAATCCCTGGCTGAATGGTGAACTTTAGGAGGGGCTTCACTACTGAGCTAAAAGGGTGTCCAGGGGCCCTACTCCCGGGGTTTCTCCAGTCTGTCAGGCCAGTAAAACTTGTCTTTTTTTTTTGTGAGTTAGAAGTCTGTTCTACATCCTTTTCCAGCTCTGTCCAGGACCCTCTATTGTGGTCCCAGTCAGAGCGGTCAATGGTGGCAGCCAGGCACCATCTAGCTGTACTGGACTCAGTCTGGTGGAGGCCTTGGTAGCTGTGGTCCATTAGTCCTTTGGACTAATCTTTTCCCTGTATCTTTTTCTCTTCATTCTCCCTTGCTCTGGAAGAGGTGAGACTAGTGGAGTATCTTAGATGGCTGCTCTCAGGCTTTTAAGACCCCAGACACTACTCACCAAGGTAGAATGTAGAACATTGTCTTTATAAACTGTGTCATGCCAATTGAGCTAGATTTTCCCGGAGACCATGGTCCCCACAGCCCTTCACCCAGCAATTCAGTCCCTCAGGGAATTTGGAAGTGTCTATGGAGCTTCCATGACCTTTCCTTGCACAAGTTGTGCAGGCTTCCCCAGTAATGTGTACTGTCTTACCCTTCCCCAAAGTTACCACTTATCTATTTAGTTCCTCCCCACCCCTCCCATCCCTGGTAACCAACAAAGATTGTTTCTTTTTGTGCATAAACTTTTACATGAGTTGTACAATAGAGGCCTCATACAATATTTGTCCTTTTGTGATTGACTTATTTCACTCAGCATAATGTCCTCCAGTTTCATCCATGTTATGAGATGTTTCACAGATTCATCATTGTTCTTTATCTTTGTATAATACTCCATTGAGTGTATGTACCATGGTTTGTTTACCCATTCATCTGTTGATGGGCATCTAGGTTGTTTCCATCTTTTTGCTATTGTGAACAGTGTTTCAGTGAATATGGGTGTGCATATGTCTATTAGTGCGGCAGCTCTTATTTCAATAGGATATATTCCTAGGAGTGGGATTGCATTTTATAGTGCTTTTCTTGTGGTGCTGACATTTTCTTTGTTCCTCTTACTCTCCTGTGCTCAATTCCTCTTGTTTGTGGATTCTTTTTTCATTTCTTTTGTTTTTACTGAGACTTTATGTTTTTCTTCTTTATTTTGATGAGTAGGTGTGTTAACGTTCTTTGTGATTACCTTGAAATTTACCCTTATATTCCTAGATTTGAACCAGTCTATTATTACTTGATATCACTTGACTTCCTCTCCATTAGAAGGTTCTATACCTACACCATTTATTCCCTATTTTATTGTTCTGATGCTGTTGTCATTTACAGATTAACCTCTCTGATTCCCTTTTGTAATTCTTTTGGTTTTGCACAGTCCTTTAGAGTTCATTTGCTAGGTTGGTATCTGGCTAGTACAATTCTGTGTCCTATAATCAGCCTGTGGTCTGATGTTGTTTGTTCTCAGATCGAAGGACTTCCTTTAATAATTCTTGTAAGTTTGGTTTGGTTTTTACATAGTCCCATAATTTCTATTTATCTGGAAATTACCTAATTTCACCATCATATTTGAGCGAGAGTTTTGCAGGATATATTATTCTTGCCTGGCAATTTTTTTCTTTCAAGGTTTTATATATGTCATCCCATTGCCTTCTTGCCTGCATGGTTTCTGCCAAATAATCCATGCTTCATCTTATTGTTTCTCCTCTGTTTGTGATTTTTTGTTTTTCTCGATCTGCTTTCAGGATTTTTTGTTTGTCTTGCTTTAGTGAGTGTGATTATGATATGCCTTGGTGATTTTCTTTTGGGGTCTATCCTATATGGGGTTCTCTGAACTTCTTGGATGGTCAGCTTTTTATCTTTCATGATATTAGGGAAGTTTTCTGTCTGCAATCCTTCAGTGATCCTCTCTGTGTTTTCTGTTTTCTCCCCCTGTTCTGGAACTCCGATCACTCACAGAGTTTTGCTTTTGATTGTATCCCACATAATTCTCAGGGTTTCTTCATTTTTCTTTGCTCTTTTTTCTTATTTTTCATCAAACAGACTTGAATCCAAGTGTTTGTCTTCAATTTCGCTGATCCTATCTTTCATTGTTTCAAACCTGCTCCTCAGCCCTTCTATGACACTGTCCATTTCTGAAATCTTGTTGTTTATCTTTTGGAATTCTAATTGTTGTTTTTGTATGATTTCTTGTTGTAAATTTATTTTAGCATTTTGTTCCTGTATTGTTTTCTTGAATTCTTCCATTTTTTTGTCTGTATTTTCCATGAATTTGTCCATTTTTTCCTCATTTTTGTCTGTTTTTTGCTTCAACTCTTGGATAATTCTGAATATTAGACATTTGAATTCCCTATAAGTTAGGTCTAGTGCCTTTTCTTCTACTGGAAGGTCATCTGGTGTTTTATTTTGGATGCCTACTGGAAGCATCCTGTCCTGTTTTTGTAAATGTTTTGCTATTGTCTGTTGTCTTCGGGGCATTCAGTAGTCATTTTCCTCTTTTATTGATTGTAGATTTGTTTGTTTCATCCTGCTTTTTTGTTTTATTTGGTTATGTCTGAGCAGGCGGACTGTGTGTTCTTTGTTGTTTGCTCATCTATGGGCGTGATACTTTTCACCTCCTTCTCCAATGGGCAGGGTCTGCACTCAGGTGTGGTACACCAGGGCAGGTCCAGCTGAAGGGGAATTGCTGGTATAGGTTTTTTGTGGCGTGTACCAGGGCTGACAGTGTGGACTGGGAATCAGTGCAGGACAGGTTCCAGTAGGTCATGCCTGTGCTGCTTGGGAGTGTGATGTTCAGTGAACAGTGCAGGTAAGCAGGAAGGAGGGGGTAGACTGTGATGTGTGGAGCTAAGATGGATATGGGAAAGATGAGAGAGAAGAGAGAGGAATAGGAGCCAAAAACATACAAACAAAGAAAAAAGAGTGCTAAGCGAGCTTGCTATTGGAGTGGAGAGATGAGAGACTGAGAAATGGGGAAAAACAAAAATGAAAAAAAAAAGAAAAAAGGTAAAAGAAAAAAATGAATAAATCAAGAAATTGGATATGAAGAAAGACAAAAAGGGAATAAGAGATAGAAGAAAACTAAACAAAGAAATGAAAAAAAAAAACCAAAACAAACAAACAAAAACCCAAAAAACAAGAAAAAAGAAAAGCCCCCAGGGATGTCCCTGCATCTATGCAGAGTAAGAGACTACCTTCCAAGTCATGTGGTACTGTCAGGCTAGTAGGGGCTCCCAAGTCAAGAAAAGAAAAAGAAAACAAACAAACAAATCAAAACAGAACAAATCAGAGCAAACAAACAAAAAATCCCTGGGGGTCCCACCAGTGTGGCGGCACGGTCCAGGAAGTAATTTCACAGTCGAGCAGTGTTTTGCAGCCTTTCAGGAAGAAGCAAAGATGGCTCATGGAGCCAGGTATTTGAGAGCAAGGAGGGGGAGGTAGTGAGAGGTAAGGAAAAAATCTAAAGAAGCAGGAAAAAGCAATACCAGCAGCCAACAAAAGGCACTCAGGGAGCTGGCCAGTGTGGGCAGGTGGAATCCAAGCAGCACTGGGGGGAAGCTCATGCTTCCCAGCCAATAGACTGTGGCTGCAGGAAGCAGAGGAGGCTAAATGGGGGTGAAGAAGGGTGTGGGGTGAGAAAGCCTATATCGTGGGTTACTGGTTGTTCTGTCTCCTGCTGGAAGCTCTGTGAAGCTGCTTTCTTGCACCTCCTGTTCGCTGATCTCCGATAGGAGTTCTAGATGGTGGATCTGTGCTGTGCTACCTGATAAGGGACCTCTGCATGTGTCTCTCCTCGCTCTCTGTTCTCAGTCAGTTTCTTATTCCATTCGGTGCTTGGCTGAGTTCTTTATCTCTTCATTCGATGCTTAGGGTTTCAGGATTGACATGTGACTTTGTATGACTTAGTTTTTCTGATCTTTGCTGCAGAGGGACGGTGTGGTGCTTCTGACTATAGCGCCATGTTGTCCTGAAGTTATCCTTCCTCTTTTTAAGGACATAACACATATCTTATATTTAATTTACCAGAACTTGGTATTAGGATTATACTCAGTTTTAAGGGAGACAGGAATCTGAGAATTATATTTTGGGTAACCATACACCTCACTTTGATGACTAATATGCACCTGACTCAAGCCATGGTATTTTTAATTGCCTCATATATGTGCAGAAGCTAGATAATGAAAAAGGAAGACTGAAGAAGAATTGACACATTCAAATTATGGTATTGGAGAAGAATATTAAATATATCAAGGACTGCAAGGAGAATGAACAGATCTGTCTTAGAGGAAGTACAGCCAGAATGCTCCTTAGAAGCTATGATGGGGAAACTCCATCTTGCTTATATTGGACAGATATTTAGGAAAGACAAATCCTCATAAAAGGACATCATGTTTGCTACAAGGTCAGTGAAAATGAGAGAAACACTCAATGAGATGGATTGACACAGTAATTGCAACAATGAGCTTAAACATACCCGTTGTGAGGATTGCACAGCACCGGATCATGTTTCTTTCTGTTTTAAGTAAGGTCACCATGAGTACCAGCTGACTCAATGGCAATGAACAACAATAACACACCACACTAAAAATTATAAATAGAACTTATGAAATTAATAGGTAAATAAGACATTAATGAATAGGTAAAAGAATCGTGGAAATTGCGGTGTAACAAAGGCAAACGGTAAGGATGCAGCCCAAGTTCCAAGTCAATAGAACGATTGTTGTTTTCGCTAGTAATATCATCCTTTCCTTGATAACCTAGACCTCTAAGCCAGCAAAGGAAACAGAAAATGATCCATTACTAGGGAAAAGTTGGGTTTCTAGCAACCTGAAAGGAATCAGGACAGAACCCTTTTCTTTTCCCCCCCAAAGGAGGATAATTACCCAAACCCCCTATGGATTTGTGCTATAATTCTTCTACAGGGGCTTGGTAGTCACTCCATACAGTATCTTGTTTTACAATAGTCGTTTCAGGTAGCATAGATACCTGAATCTACTTGATAAATAAGGCTAATGAAAGGGAAGTCTAAATTTGCTGCAGAAATTCTCTTTTTTGGGGCCTCACTTAAAACTGGCAGTTATGCAAGTTCTTCAGAAATAGGTTAGAGAAATATACTCAAAAATATATGTAGTATTTCAATATTCAAATATGCCCAACATGCATTTTTCCCATTTCTTGGTTGAAAGAATTGCAGGACACAGAAACATATTTTTGTTGTTATTTTGTTTTTAATTTAGACTGGATATTCTGACATGTTACAGACCACTGGATCCCAAGAAAATTCATTGACCTTGCAAGCTTTGGTAATTCTGTGTGACCTCTACATTCACATGTCATATTAAGGCATTTTCAACTTCCTCTTCATCAGATCCAATCAGCATTATGCATTTAATGAAGTAGACCAGGGTAATAGTTTAAGGATTGACTTTATTATGGCAAAGAGCAGGAGTGTTGACACAGTCCTTACTTTTACCTTTGCTAGTAAAGCAAACTGCTTCTGGGGGTCCATGCAAATAGGTGTACAGAAATATGATCAGGTGCACAGTTCTATGATAATTGGCTGGCTAAAACTGAAAGAGCACTGCAATTGGATCACCACCCGATTAAGTTTATCACAATCCATAGGCTTTGTCCATGATTCATCATCCTTCTGCTCAGACCAAAGAGGCCAAAAAAAAAAAAGAAAAGAGAAACAAAGGGAATTTCATAGTGATTACTATCCTTCCAATTTCAAGTCTTTGATAGTGGCAAGGATCTCTGAAATTCTATGTGGATGATGTATCATGCATTGTCTACTAACCTAGTAGGGAGAAGTTCCTGGAATTTCCATTTCACTCTTCCTGAAATAATAGTCCTAATTCCATGAATCAAGAAGTTAATGCGGAAATTTTACCAGTTTGCTGACTATATCTATGTCAATTATATGCCCATACTGAGAAAATACATGTCTTAGGCTGGGTTTTCCAGAGACGCAAAACTAGTAAAGCATATAAATATATATATGTATAGAGAGAGAGAGAGAGAGAGAGAGATTTATGTCAAAGAAACATCTCACACAGTTGTAGAAGCTGTAATGTCCCAAGTCCATGAGTCAGGATAGAGGCTTCTCTTGATACACTTAGCCACACAGACTGGCAAACCCAAGATTGGCAGGTCGGAGAGCAGGAGTTTTGCTCACAAGCTGTAAAGATCGACAAACCCAAGATTGGCAGGCAAGAGTGCAGGTGAGCTTCTAGCTCAAGTCCCAAGAACTGGATGTCAGATGAACAGAAGCCAGCTACAGGATCCAGAATGAGCAAAAGCCCCCAAGCCCTGCCAGAACTTCCATCCGCACTCAATGCAGGCCACGTGCCCAAGGAAACTCCCCTTCAACCGATTGGCTACTCACAGTAGATCCCATCATGGGTGTGATCACATATCAAATCTAAACAGGGAAGTGACCACCTCATACAACTGCCAAAACACTGAGAATCATGGCCCAGGCAAGTTGACACAGTCTTAACCATCACAATAAGCTATGGATATTATTATGGATTGAATTGTGCCCCTGCAAAATATGTGTTAGAATCCTAACCCCTATGCCTGTGGATATAATCTTATTTGGAAATAGGGTTTTCTTTGTTATATTAGTGAGACCATATAAGCATAGAGTATGTTCTAAACCTGATCACATCTGAATTATAAGCAGTAACATAGGCACAGAAAAGCAAGTACAAATGGGAAAAAGATAGATGTCACATAAAGGTTGCCAAGGAAACAAGGAACACTGAGGCTACATAAGCTGAAAGAGGATCTTCCCCTAGAGATGACAGAGAGAGATTCCCCTAGAGCCAGTACCCTGGATTTGGACTTCTAGCTTCCTGCACTATTAGAAAGTAAATTTCAGTTCTGTATAGCCACCTATTTGTGGCATTGTTGTTATAGCAGCACTAAGAAACTAACACAGATACGTTTGCAAAAGCACTGGGCATGATGTGTGACAACTCAGACTCAAACTTCCTGTATCAGCTGATCTCCATAGGATTGCACTATAAGTGTGGGCTACAATAGAAATTTGGAATCTAGAAATTAGTGTAAATTTCTGAAAGACCAGAGTATTTTTCTTTTCTCTATACCCAGTCAAGGTAGGAAACACCTGTGAGTCCATTTAAAGAAGGCTTGACATAGGTTGAAGAAGAGGATGCTACCCGTGAGTCATTGCCCAAAGATGAAAAGTGAGAGTGAAAAAGAACTACAGCTTCTCCTATTTTACCGTCTCCTTCTAGTAACTTCTACTAGCAACAATAAACAGCTAGTCCAGCTGACAAGGACATGCAGGAATATAGTTAATATACTCTCAGCCATAACTACAGAGTAGAGCACAGGTGGGTACACTGAGAAATAACCAGAAAAGCATGGAAACTAGCCATCTCAGTTATAATAAAAATTAAAAAAAAACAAAAAAACTTTACAAACCTAGAAAGATATTTAATTTTTCTTTACATATTTATATTTTGGAGCCTTGGTTGTGCAGTGGTTAAGAACTACAGCTGCTAACCAAAAGGTCGACAGTTCGAATTCACACCGCTCCTCAGAAACCCTATGGGGCAGTTCTACTATGTCCTATAGGGTCACTATGAGTTGGAATCGACTTGATGGCAATTGGTCATTTATATTTCATTGCATTTCAAATAATTTGTGGTACAATATGTAATTCATTTTATCTATACAGAATATATCAGTTATTAATTGCTGAGAAACAGACCATGAAAAATTTAGCGGCACAAATAACAACCAATTACTATTGCATACTGATCTGTGGGTAAGATACGTGGTTCTTTCAGTTTTGGCTGGACTTACTCGTTTATCTTCAGTGAGCTGAAGTCTGGGTAGGCTTCTCCAAAGATATTGGCTGGGGCTTATATCTGGGGCCGCTGGGATAACTAAGATTTCCGCCTTGCAATCTCTTAAAGCTCAGACTTCACATGGTGGTGACTGGTTTCTAAAATTGTGAATTGAAGCATACAAAGTCCAGGCTGTAAACTAAAAAAAAAAAAAAAATCATCACTTTCTCTGAATTCTCTTATTCCAAGAAAATTATAAACAGAGCCTAGATTTAAAGGGTAGGTAAATTAACTTTACTTTTTGATGACAGAAGCTTAAAGTCATATTGGAGAAGACTGTTGTGATAGTCAGCCTCAAATGGCCTCACTCACTTGGTATATATCCTTGTGTAGTCTCCTCTCACATAGTATCAAAACCCATCTGCTTGACAAATAGAATATTCCAAAAGTGATTGTATGTCACTTTTGAGGCTAAGTTTTAAAAGACGGTGTAGCTTCTGCCTTCTTCCCTCTTTTGGATCATTCCCTCTAGGGGCAGTCAGCTGTCATGAGCAGATCTATGGAGAGGCCCATGTGGTGTGGAACTGAATTGTCTTGCCAACAACATTTGGAAGCAGATACTCCTTCCAAGTCAGGTATTCAGAGATGGCATCTCTGGCCAACATCTCAACTGTGATCCTATGAGATACCATGAGTCAGAACCACACAGTTATACTGCTCATGGAATCCTAAACCTCAGATAATGTATGACATAATGTGTGTTGATTTCAACTGCTAAATTTGGGGGTAATTTTTTGCACAGCCATAGAAAACCAATAAAGGTATTGATACAGAGAAGAGAATAATTATGACTATTATTGGCAAATAACCTATCACACAAAACATTAAGAGAAGTAATTCACTTTGTGCAAATGAATTCAAGTACTATTGTTTCCATTTTATAGTTTACTAATAAAGCTATCATGCCAAGATTAGACTCCCAAATCCCTTTAAATTCTATTTTCTTATTACATCATACCCTACCTCATTGGATGCCTTATCAAAAGCAATAATAAAAAAATTAAGAAAATTTGTTGACTCCATATCAGTGAAGAAAGTATTATTATGATTTGGAAAGGTAGCAGGTTGAGAAATGTGTGAAATACGAAAATTTAACGAAGTGATAAGAACACTTTTTTGATAAGGTGTAATAACCCAGTGTAAAATTCATACTCTACTTTTTTGAAGAAGTTGACATAGAGACTGAAAAGAGCAACATGACAAAAAGGAAAAAAAAATTGAAAGCTGTTAGCTTTTTTTTTAATATGTACATATCAAATGCTTTTTATTGGATTATTGGATTCTTTATCTGATTATCAGAACAATATTTTTGTGTTATGTATTACAAAAGCAGAAACTGTAATTCATAACTGTTAGGATGTGCATCCAAGAAGGACCTTGTAATACACAAATTCCAGAAACTATAAAGAGAAAAAGTGACTTTATTTGACAACTCCACATGCATGTGAGCACACACACATACACACAATTAAAAAAAAAAACTCATAAGAAAAATCAAAAAACATATTGCAAGATTAGAAATAAATGAAGAGAACAACTATGAGATTCTAATATTTAAATTTATTAATATACAAACAGAATTCATGAATCAATTTAAAAACTTATTAAACCTAAATTAATATGGACAGATAATATATTACCTACACATGTAGACAGACTACGAATATATGAAAAAGGGGGTTCATATTTATTCAAAAGAAAAAAATTTCGGATCAAACAACAACAAAAAACATTCATCTATCAGACTATCAACACCCATGGAAGCAGCAGTCAAGAAATCAAAAGACACATTGCATTGGGCAAATCTGCTGAGAAAGACCTCTTTAAAGTGTTGAAAAGCAAAGATGTCACCTTGAAGACTAAGGTGCGCCTGACCCAAACCATGGTATTTTCAATCGCATCATATGCATGCAAAAGCTAGACAATGAACAAGGAAGACCAAAGAAGAATTGACGCTTTTGAATTGTGGTGTTGGTGAAGAATATTGACTATACCATGGACTTCCACAAGAACAAACATGTCTGTCTTGGAAGAAGTGCAACCAGAATGCTCCTAGAAGCAAGGATGGCAAGACTACATCTTACATACTTTGGGCATGTTGTCAGGAGGGATCAGTCCCTGGAGAAGGACATCATGCCTCGTTAAGTACAGGGTCAACGAAAAAGAGGAAGACCCTCAGTGAAATGGATTGACACACTGGCTGCAAGAATGGGCTCAAGCGTAACAATGATTGTGAGGATGGTGTAGGACTGGGCAGTGTTTCGTTCTGTTGTATGTAGGGTTGCTATGAGTCAGAAAAGACTCGATGGCACTAACAAAGACAACAACATCAGACTTTCAAAAATTGTTGTTGTTGTTAGGTGCCGTCTGGTTGCTTCTGCCATCCTCACAATTGTTGCTGTGTTTGAGCCCATTCTTTAACCCACTGTGCCAATCCATCTCGTCAAGAGCTTTCCTCTTTTTCATTGACCCTATACTTTACCAAGCATGATGTCCTCCTGGGACTAGTCCCACCTGATAACTTGTCCAAAGTATGTGAGATGAAGTCTCGCCATCCTCGCTTCCAAGGAGCACTCTGACTGTATTTCTTCCAAGACAGACTTGTTTGTTCTTCTGACAGTCCATGATATAGTCAATATTCTTCGCCAATACCATAATTCAAAGGCGTCAATTCTTCTTCAATTTCCCTTATTCATTGCCCAGCTTTCACGTGCAAATGAGCAGATTGAAAATATCATGCGTTGGGTCCTTAGTCCTCAAAGTAACATCTTGGCTTTTTAACACTTTAAAGAGGTCTTTTGCAGCAGATTTGCCCAATGCAATAAGTCATTTGATTTTCTAACTGTTGCTTCTATAGGGGTTGATTGTGGATCTAAGTAAAATGAAATTCTTGACAACCTCAATCTTTTCTCCGTTTATTGTGATATTGCTTATTGGTCCAGTTGTGAAGATTTTTGTTTTGTTTATGTTGAGGTGTAATCTATACTGAAAGCTGTGGTCTTTAATCTTCATCAGTAAGTTCTTCAAGTCCTCTTTGCTTTCAGTGAGCAAAGTTGTGTATTCTGCATATCACAGGTTGTTAATGAGTCTTCCACCAATCCTGATGCAACATTCTTTTTCATATAGTCCAGCTTGTCAGATTATTTGCTCAGCATACAGATCGAATAAGTATGGCGAAAGGATACAACCCTGACACACGCTTTTCTTGATTTTAAACCGTGCATTATCCCGTTGCTTTGTTCAAAGGACTGCCTCTTGGTCTATGTACAGTTTCCACATGAACACAATTAAGTGTTCTGGAATTCCCATTGTTCTCAATGTTATCCATAATTTGTTATGATCCACACAGTTGAATGCCTTTGCATAGTCAATAAAACATAGGTGAACATCTTTCTTATATTATCTGCTTTCAGCCAAGGTCCATCTGACATCAGCAGTGATATCCCTTGTTCCAAGTCCTCTTTTGAATCCAGCTTAAATTTCTGGTAGTTCCCTGTCAATGTACTGCTGCAACCTCTTCTAAATGACCTTCAGCAAAATTTTACTTGAGGGTGATATTAATAATATTGTTCAATAATTTCTACATTCTGTTGGATCACCTTTCTTTGGAATGGGCACAAATATAGATCTTTTCCAGTAGGTTGGCCAAGTAGTTGTCTTTCAAATTTCTTGTCATAGACAAGTGAGCACCTCCAGTGCTGCATCCTTTGTTAAAACATCTCAGTTGGTATCCAGTCAATTCCTAGAGCTTTGTTTTTCACCAGTACTTTCAGTGCAGCTTGGACTTTTTCCTTCAATGCCATCTGTCCTTGATCTTATGTTACCTCCTGAAAATGTTGAATGTCGACCAATTCTTTTTGATACAGTAACTCTTTGTATTCCTTCCATCTTCTTTTGATGCTACTTGCGCTGTTCAATATTTTGCCCATAAAATCCTTCAAAATTGCAACTGGAGGTTTGAATTTTTTTCTTTGGTTCTTTCAGCTTGAGAAATTTCAAGTATGTTCTTCCCCTTTGGTTATCTAACTACAGGTCTTTGCACATTTCAATATAATACTTTACTTTGTCTTCTCAAGCCACACTTTGAAATCTTTTGTTCAGCTTTTATTTCATCATTTCTCCCATTTCCTTTAGCTACTCTACATTCAAGAGCAAGTTTCAGAGTCTCTTCTGACATCCCTTTTGATCTTTTTTTTAGTTTCTGTCTTTTTAATGACCTTTTTATTTCTTCATGTATGAAGTCCTTAATGTTATCCTACAACTTGTCTGGTCTTTGGTTATTAGTGTTCAATTCATCAAATCTATTCTTGAGATGGTCTACAAATTCAGGTGGGATATACTTGAGGTTGTATTTTGGCTCTTGTGGACTTGTTTTGGAACCCTGGTGGTACAGTGGTTAAAAAGCTGGGCTACTAATCAAAAAAAAAAGTCAGCGGTTCGAATCTACCAGTCACTCCTTGGAAACCTTATGGGGCAGCTCTACTCTGTCCTATAAGGTTGCAAGGAGTCAAAATCAACTGGACAGAAATTTTTTTGGACTTGTTTTATGTTTTTTCAACTTCAAAAATTAAATTACATCAATATTGCAAATAGTAAAAAAAAAAAAAAAATCAGGCACTCCAGTACACTGTGATCAAAGTATGATTTGGTGAGACTGTTCTAGACAACGATTTTCTGTGTACTCATATTGTAAATATGTACAATAGGATATTGAACTCACAACACATCTACTTGTCTTAGAAATGCAACCAAAGCTCAAATTTTAAAAAATAAACTCTACGTAGCCCCATTCAAGGAGATTATGAACTGGTTGCTAAAAAAGGCATTTTTTTCTGAGTAGATACTTTCTTGGTCAGGTCACTTACCAATTTTCCCTTCTGCCTATCAGAACTGGGTTTAAAAAGAAACTGTAGAGTTGACAAAGTGGACAACATTTGAATGACATGCATGCTCTCTGATTTCGTACAGGCTGACTGGATATCACAGAGATGGCTAAAGTTAACTCATCTTACTGAAGAGAAGGCAGTGACCTGTCAATATCAGAAGCGGAGGGAGAAGGTGGATGAGGTCAGAAACAGTGTGATGATACACATCATAGAACAGTAGAGTGGAGAGGCTCGATAGTACGGGAAGCAATAGCAGTGATCATTCCATGGGTATTATATATATTCAGTCCGATTGAGCTGCACAAACAAGACACTTCAACAGTGTTGGGAAAATAAAAGCCATTTATTACAAACAGAAAAGAGACAGCAAACACCAGGAACGCATTCATGGTATGCCTTTCCCCCTTGAGCTCAGACGGCTTTCCATGCAGGATGAAGGGTCCATGCAGGATGAAGGCTTCTCTATGTGGGCCCATGTTGCACGATATGAGAGTGAGTCTGAAGCCCTATACCCACCCAGTTTTATACTCTAGGAGTCACATGACTCACTTGAATTAAACATAGTTGCATATTTTCTGACTAAACAACTCGAGGAGGTACATGGCCCTTGATAGCTGTCAGCAGGAGTTTCCCTGGTCTCTGATGGATTTTTATCTCCTCAGCCCTGCTGCTTATCTGGGCAGAATATCAAGCTTCAGTGTGAGGTGTGATTTGTCCTGACAC
Source organism: Trichechus manatus latirostris (assembly GCF_000243295.1). NCBI lineage: Eukaryota > Metazoa > Chordata > Mammalia > Sirenia > Trichechidae > Trichechus > Trichechus manatus. The sequence continues at coordinate 64,542 of NW_004444338.1, read as the reverse complement.
CTAAGGACACTAGCAGAATTAGGAACAGATACAGCCATTGGACTCTCCAAGGACTGACCTTCCAGCCGATAGCAAGTCCACATATATTCCCCATGAAAGAGTCCACCTGACATAAGTTTTATAGGAACTGGCAGTTTGTCTTTAACCATAGCTAAAGAAAATGAAATTGTAACTCCTAGTTAGGTAAAGAGATATTTATCTTTTTCACTGGTCCCTATCCTTCTTCCCCTCCCTAACTTCAGGGGAGTTAGAACCTAGACAAAGATTATATATGTGTATGTGTGTGTGTGTATGTGTGTATTCTGACTGTCTTGATCCACTCTAGTAAGTGTTTGAGAGGAAGAGAGGTTTGAGTTAGTTTGGAATTTAAAATTTGACTCAAATAATTACTGATAATCAAAAGTAAACAGACATTTATATCCCTAATTATGATGTCAATAAGATACTGGTAAGGGTGATTATGATTCATCTTTGCACAGTTGAATATATCAACTAGAAAAAAGCAACACAACCCCATGTAATCTTAGCAATTTCCATGCCTATGATATAATCTATACTTTAAAAAGTATGACTAGTCGTATGTGTAATGATTTTCGCTGAGACCTTGTCTATAACAGAGAAAAATAAGAAAAAAAAAGTAAAATACCTGAACTTTGAATATTTAGGACTTCGAACCTTCTCATTGCTGGTAATATATTTCATCATTGGAACATAAAATTAATTTCGGGAAAGGGCCAAAAATCACTGGCATTCACTCTTGGGATTTTTTTTTTTTTAATTAGAATGTCTCTTTTGTGATTTATAAAAATAGTTTTCAGGATAATATTGAGAAAAATCCATCAATAGTTTCATGATTATCTAAAATGGAATCAATGTATAATCTATCTGTTTTAATACTTGGAAAACAAAAGTTTTTTCCTACTTAAATTGTTACATGTACTGAAACTTTAATAATCCTCTCTGTTTATATTTGTCAGTCTTAAAACAAGCCCTTGGAAGATCTCTAGCTGCTTAGACGGGAAAGTTTACAATCTTTGTGTCATCACAGAGGGACACCTAAACTATTTCAAAAGCAAATGCGTTAAAGGTTTATTTTTAGACACACATTTAATATTTGCAAAAACTAAACAAAACAAAAACTGAATACGCTACCAACATACCACAGAAATTCCTCCTACCTCTCAAAAAAAAACCCAAAACAAAAAAACAACAGTGAAAGAAAAAAAAGCAACACAAATAATTATCTTTCACTTTCTCTTAAATACCCACTAATTCCAAATTTCCACAATTATGTGACCATATGCCCTGTAAAGAAAAGCTCATGCACTGATTATTTTCACTAATAATATTTGTATTTGTTATTAAACAGAGGGACGAATTGAATCTAATGTAGACATAGTGTCACCATCCCACCTAAGTTTACAACTAAAAGCAATTTGAATCAGGCTTTATGAAATGCATACAAAATTTCCAGCGAAGGTCTCCGGTAGTCCCATCTGTTTTCCATTCCTATTCTTATTATCATTATTTGTTAATACAAGTGTCACTTTCAGAAGCTTGTTGAAGAGAATCGACCTCTAGACTTCTGCTTCTTTCCCTATAGTGAGGAACTCTGACAACAGGGCATATGGTTCTCTTGCTGTTCACATGTCTTTGCTTCTGATGCTTGTTGGCTGGCAGCAATGCAGCTCTCTCCCTAGACCGTATCCACCTGCTTATGTCCAAAGCACAACTTGCTAATGGCACTTCCCACAGATTGAACAAGCTGTAGAATTCTTTAAAATTATAAATAAAATGCATTGTGAAGCGTTTTAATAAAATAAAAAAATAAAATAAAAGCTGTGAAGCATTGATTCAATTTGATGGCTGAGGGCTTAACAAAACAAACATCTCCAAACCTAAAATTTTGTCACTAATGTTTCAAATGACAAGAATATTGAGTCACAAAGAAAAATTAAATGTTAGCCTAAAATCAGTCATTTAAATTTTTGTGTTACATATATGTGCATGTAATATATAAGCAATATATTCATGATTAGTTGCTATATTTTAAGAAAAATAAATATTGGATAACATACATAGCAAGGTACATTGCAAAAAGAGGAGTATAAAATATAGCTTGAAAAAATATTTTAAAAGGTAAAAGATAAAAGAATTGCAAAGAGAGAGGCATAATAGTAGAAAGACATAGTGACAAAGAAGTAGACAATGGAAGAAGAATATAGAAATAATAATGGAGGGAGTAAAAGAACAGCCAGACTATAAATGAAGAACAGAATGGTGATTAGTACATTCTAAGTTATCAGCCAAAACACATTGCTTTTAAAATATTTTTTAAATTAAGCTATATATTTTAGGATAATTTTACACTGCATTTTCATAAATTAATTATCTAATTAAGCTCTTCGCACAGCTGTTCAAATTACCTAACTCTTAAATCTTTAAAACAGCATTTTGCAAAGTAAATTTTGGGAAAATTCAGGTTTTCCTAGAAATGCTTCAATGCTATAATGTTTGATTCTAACTCAATTTATCCTATTTTATACCTTGAGTATTTTAAAATATCAATAATAAGCATCCATATTCTAATACTTCATGCACAAGTTTGTTACAAGTTTGGAGGCTTAAGATTCTGCTGCAGCATTCACTGGTTTTGTTTTTTGTTTGATGTTGTTGTGTTGTTTTTGCTGCAGCCATCAGGATAAAGTTTATCTTCCCATTATGCTTCAATAAATTGTATTTTAAAAGTACAAGCATGATTTCAATAAAAAAAATTTCCATTTCAAGTTATTCATCGCTTACAAATCAAGATATTCTCATACTCTAGGGATTTAACAAAATAAATACATAAAAAAGGAATGAATGAAAGAGAAGCCCAGTTCATTGGTTTCATTAGAATAAATACCATACTATGCAATAGATGGGGCCCTGGTGGCTCCGTGGTTAAGAGCTTGGCTACTAATCAAAAGGTCGGCAGTTTGAATCCACCAGCCTCTCCTTGGAAACTCTACGGGGCAGTTCTGCTCTTTCCTATAGGGCCACTATGAGTCAGAATGGACTGGACAGCAACGACAACAGGATGCTATAGACATTATAGGTTTATAATTAGTAATATATTATTGCTGCATGCTGAGTATTCTGAAAAGTTTCATTTTGAAAATGAAAATCTAAACAAGCAAATAAACAAAACACCCAGCAGAACAGCTTTAAGCAGTTAAAACTCAGTTGAAATACAGCCCAACCATTAAAATGTCAGTGTTTTGCTACCTCTTTGTAAAAGGACATTTCAGTTTTTCTGTCCCTATTCATTTCAGCAACCAGAAAAGAAAAAAACTTTTTTTTTTTTTTTTTAACAACCTAAGCATTTCATCATATTGCTTCCCCTAAGGAAGCTGAGTTACAGACAGCAAATTAAGAGAGAGTGCAGGATCCTTGTGGTTATTCCTTTCAACATGCAAAACAATTTTCCTTTTTAAATGAGTTTAGCTAATGTGCCTTTGAGATGATTCATAGTTCACAGACAGCTGTTTACCTTCAAACCCACCTCAGATAATTTACCCTTCTCTCTAGTCACATTTGAATTCTACATAAACATGCTCAGCCAATTCTCCTGCTAACAAGTTAAAGGTTAGATTGTCTTTTGGCAATGGATTTCCAACCAGGTGGAAAACAGAAAAAGAAGTCAGAGATATTTGCAAGAGCAAAATTAAGGACACCAAATTTTAATTGGTCTCCCGGTGTGATTATTTTTATTGGCTAAACTCTAATTAAGTGATGTGAATTACATGAGTATGTCTGAAATTATATGATTTTACTTTTCTCTCTTTTCTGTGTTCTTATACTTTGCTATTCTTGTTTTATTTATTAAAATATGTGATACAATATAAAGAATTAATGACTGTCCTAATACACATATTTATAATTCTCCATGTGGATACCGGTCAAGAACAGTTTTGAGGACAATTTTTACAAAAATGCTAGAAATTATGTCTACTCAAGTCTTATGAGAATAATGTAGTATAGCAAATATGACAATATCCAATTTTTGTTTTCTAGTAGTACATTAAATAGAACAGGTCACATATTACAGTTTTCAATATTCTTTGAGTATATTAAATATTCTGCACTCTCTATGAGATAGACTGGACAACTTATATTATTCTCATTTATAGTTACAGATACTATGATGCTAAGACATTCTGTGATTTGAACTATTTTAAACAATTAGTAAAAATTAGGAGCAAAACCTATACACATATTATTTCAAAACTTTTAACCAAACTCTTTACAATTTATCTTAATCTAGTACAGATCCCCAAGGTAAGACACATTTTTGTTTTCTTTCAAGTCAAAAATATGTATTTGCTTACTTTTAATTTCCATCCAAGATTCACCGTTGAATATATGTTCCCCGAAGTGTCTTGTTTGATTTGGTTTGCCAAATAACTATCGTCTGGGGGTGTTAATTTACCTTCTCCTTTTTATGTTTGGTTAGATTGGGTGTTGGGGTTGAGGTATGTGGATGGAGTAGCAATTGAGAAAGCAAAAAAGAATCACATTCTATTTGAACTGCTTTAAATTTCATGTTGCAAGAGCAAATTGACATCTAGACATATGAGGTAGGTTTTGTCTTTTTTTTTGTGTTGTGTGATTGAGGTTAATAAGTGAGACTCGGTTTTTTACATTTTTGGGCACTAGGAAAGGTACGATTCTCACATATACTAGAAAAAATCTAAACCATTTTGAGGAAATACTAATTGGATATTAACCTGTGCAGAGTAGAATAATGCCAAGGCTAGCATTTTAGGAGCATGTTGTAAAGACTCTTAATCTTGGCTTCACGTGAACTTCAAAAACTGTGCTTCAGTTCCTTGCTTAAGGTTCAGTCATCGCCTATTGAATAAGCTTTCCAATAGAACCTAATAGGCATCCATGGTTCAGACTTAATGATGAAACACATATTAGTTTTGAGATCTGAAAAACCTGGGCTTTTTCTCATTAAAGACAGGTGTGGGGCGTGTTATTTAATCATTATTACCGTGATTTTTCTCTGTAAAAATGAGTCTATCAAGGATTATTTGGGGAAAGTTTTCCGTAAAGATTAAATTAATTATCAATAACTTCCAGTTCCGTGTACTATTAAAAACTGGAATTTCTTCCTTACTAATTATTATAGCTGTTATTGTTGTTAGTCATTGTCAAGTTGGCTCCTGATTCATGGACACCTCCCATGTTACAGAGTAGAACTGCTCCATAGGGTTTTCTTGCCGTAATCAAAATGGAAGCTGATCAGCAGGCCTTTTCTTTCGAACCACCAATCTCTGGGTTAGCAGTCAAGCACAAATTGTTTGCACCACCTAAAACCAAAAAACCAAACCCTTTGCCATTGAATTGATTCTGATTCATAGTGACTCTATAGGACAGAGTAGAATGGTCCCATAGGGTTTCCAAGGAGCGGCTGATGGATTCAAACTGCCAACTTTTGGTAAGAGCTGTAGCTGTTAACCACTAAGCACCTGAACCAAACCAAACCCACTGCTGTCAAGTCAATTTCAACTAAGCACCTAGGGACCTGAATTACTATAAAAACCTGTTACCATCGAGTTAATTCCAAGTCATAGCAACCCTAGTAAAGAAATATAAGTCTAAATAAAAATTTGAGAAAAAAAATCAAGGCTTCTATGGAATGCCTCTGAAGATATGGGGTAGAAATGAATTATTTCACACAAAACAGAGCAAAATTTCTTAAAAACCTGTTTTAGATATTGCTCTTTCTAAGTACCCCTTTCCATGGCAGTTTCATCGTCAAAACCCCTTTCCTCCTTTCTAAATCCACTGCTTGGCTCTTGCTCCGCCGTCCACTATTGCCTCTCCTTCCCTCCAGCTTCCAGATTCTATATTTTCTTTTCCATATACACCTACATTTTTATTTATGTTAATCGATTCAGACTCTCCCAGCCTCATCAAAATCTCTTTTCCTCATATGAATCTGGCCTTCCCTGCAAAGGCCTAGAAGCTATACACTTCAGAGCAAACATTACCTTTTCAGGAATACAATTCAAACTTTAACGTTGCAACAGAAAATTATGGGCAATTCAAAACGGGCAAATTTTCATACAACTCCTACCACGGCTAGAATGTATTTACAAATGAAGAAAGATTCATTATTAAGATATAAAAACGTAAAAATCCATATCCTGGAAGAAACTTCAAAATCTGTAGAAGACCTGATTTTCTGAAACTATAACTGAGACAGAGGCAAACAGGCCCAGTTACAAGAGTTTAATGCTGCTGTAATTCAGTCTCTAAGAAGCACTAACAATCTAACCTTTCGTGCTGAGTTTCTTAAAATATTTGTGTTGGACTTGTTTAGAGATTTCCTTTTAATTGCCTAATGTTTACTTGAAAAACAATGTAAACTAATAATACAAGGGCAGTGTGGAACATTTTTATCATTTGAAGCAGTGCTTTTCAAAATTCAACGTGCATATGAAACATCTGGGTGTCTTGTTAAAATGAAAATTCTGATTCAGTAGTTCTGTGGTAAAACACAAGATTCCGCATTTCTAGGAAACCTCCGGGTGATGCTAGAGCTTACCTGGTGCTTATGATGTCAGACAGTTAATCACATTTTGAGTGGCAAAGACGTAGAGTCTATTCTTACTTTAAAAAAAAAAAAAAGATGTTTCAATGTCAAAATCTGCACTGTATTTATAATAACCTGAGCCTAAAGTGGTGCTTTTTAACTATCACAGCCTAATGAGAAAATAACAGAAACTGACTTAGTTCACTTATGATGCCAATTCATGGCCCTTGTACATTCCAGCACTCAGTCTATATAAAAGTTTCACAGGAGTTTAATTAAATAATGATGCAATGTAAAATAAGTTAGCATAAGGACATGTTCATATATACTTGCCAAGTTAAAAAAAAAAACTGCATTAGAGCAATCTACTATGTTTATGTTAAATATTAATAATAAAAAACTTCCACTTATTATGTTCAATTATGTTGATTTGAATATCATAGGATTTGTAGTCTGTACATATTGTAAAATAAGTTTAGGTTTTATAGTTGAATGTAAGTTATAATAATGAGAACTTTACACCTAGTCTTTGGTTTGAGGATATTTAAGTATAGTTATAATAAAAATACTTTAATTCAATATATAGCTATGAGAAAAATGTATGTATATAACAGCTCAAAGGAGAGGGTGAGTGGAAATTGAAAATGAACGCTGATTTTAAAATAGGCAGAATATTTCATCATATCTATACGGACAACATTTAGAATATCTAATTAAAGAAACATTTTAGGGTAATCTCCTTTACACTTTTTTTTTTTTTAGTGTAAATTAAAAGGGTAATGATATATCCCTTAACTTTGAGAGTTTATTTGAAATATATTTACATTATCACTTAAAATTAAATATGATTATGTAACCAAAGATGAATTGATGCCTTTGATTTATGGTGTTGCCGAAGAATATTGAATATACCATGGACTACCAGAAGAATGCACAAATGTCTCTTGGAAGAAATACAGCTAGAATGTTTCTTAGAAGGGAGGATGGTGAGACATCATCTTACATACTTTGGACATGTTATCAGAAGGGGCCGGTCCATGGAGAAGGGTATCTTGCTTGCTAAAGCAGAGGGTTAGTAAAAAACAGGAAGATCCTCAATGAGATGGATTAACACAGTGGCTACAGCAATGGGCTCAGACATAGCAATGGTTGCGATGATGGTGCAGGACTGGGTGGTATTTCGTTCTGCTGTGCATAGAGTTGCTATGAGCCTGAACTGACTCGATGGCACCTAACTACAACAACAACAACCCTTCATGTGTAACCACTATATGTCGGCCAGTGGAGGTTTGTTTGTTGCTATGATGGTGAACAGGTTTCAGTGGAGCTTTCAGGCTAATTAATACAGACTGGAAGGAAAGCCTGGTGATCTACTCCTGAAAATCAGTCAGTGGAAACCCAGTGGATCATAATAGTTTGGTACACAACTAATCATGGGGAAGGTGTAGGCCTGGGCAGTATTTATTTCTGTTGTGCACGGGACAGCCACGAGTTGGGGCCTGATTTGATGGCAGCATACAGCAAAAATAACAACAAAAATAACTATTTTTGATGGTAGAAAGAGGAGTAATTTAAGCTGTTTGAAAATTAGTCTTGGCAAAACTGGAAGCAACAATGATTTTCTTCAACATGGAATGAATACACAAACTGGTACGCACATTCAATAGAATACTGCTCAGCACAAAAAGGAACATATTATTAATTTAAACACCAAAATGGATGAATCTCAAATACATTTTGCCAAGTATAAGAAGTCAAGCCCAAAAGTCTACACATTATAGTATTCCATTAATATGAGATTTTGGTAATAAAAATGTATAGGGATGAAAAACAGATCATTGGTTTTCAGGTGTTGGAGGAAAGGGGAGTTGACTACAAAAGGGATGCATAGGAGGATTTTTAGGGTGATGGAACTGTTCTGCATGGTTCTAGGGTGGTGGATACATGCTTCTGAATTTGTTAAAACATAGAGAACTGTACATCACAAAGAGGAAACTTAGGTGTATGCAAATTAAAAAATGATAATAATAACCAGTATGTCAGGAGATTACAAAGTAGAATGGAGTTCGTGGCAAATTATCTAACTGTATTAAAAATGTGTGGCTGGAACACTGGTGGCGCAGTGGTTAAGCATCTCGCTGCTAACCGAAAGGCTGGCAGTTTGAATCCAACAGCTTCTCCTTGGAAACCCTATGGGGCAGTTCTACTCTGTCCTATAGGGTCACTATGAGTCAGAATCAACTCGATGGCAACAGGTTTGGTTTTTTACGGCAGAGCCGACATGGCAGTATAGACAGAAGCACCATGCTGTCCCTCCACAGCAAAGACCCAAAAAACTAAGTAAAACAGAAACAAACGTCAATCCTGGAACCCTAAGAGTCAAATGAAGAGTTAAAGAACTCAACCAAGCACCGAATGGAATAAGAAACTGACGAAACAGAGAGTGAGGAGAGATATAGCCTGGAGGTCCCCTATCAGCTAACGTGGCTCAGATTCACCATATTGGACTCCTCAGCCACTGAAATTAGTGGACAGAGAGTACAGGATGACAGCTTCAAGGAGCTTCTAACAGGAGACAGCACCTGGTAACCGGAGATAACACACTTTCCCTCCTCCCACATTTGCCCTCCCTGCTCTCCCTCTGCCCCTTCCCGCAGGGCTGAAGTTGCTCGGTCAGAGAGGTGTTGGTTCCATGTCACTTGGATTCTCCCCACACAGACCAGCTGACTCCTATAGTGACATTTTTTTGTTCGTGTTGTTGTTTTATTCGTCTTCTTTTGGTTTCCTCTCTCTCACACCTCCTTCCCTTCCTTTCTCTCCAACACCTTGCTCCGTGTGCCATCTCCCCTTCTTCTTGACAGGTGGTGAAGTGCCACTCAGCTGGGGAACTGCTTCCCTGGTTCGAGCTGCCACATCATTGGGATACCTGGGGACATTTTTTTCTTTTTCTTTTTTCCTTTTTGTCTTCATGTCTCAGTTTCTCATCTCTCTCTACTTTCATTGTTTTCCTGTCTCCCGAATACCTCGCACTGTGTGCCATCTCTACCCCTTCCAGATGGGCTGTGCAGTGTCTTATGGCTGGGGAGATACTTTCCTGGTCTATGCCACCACATCAGTGGGCTCCCTCAGGGTATCTTTTTTTTTTTTTTCTTTCTCTCATCTTTTCTCCATTTCTTGTCTCCCTCTACCTTCTTTCCTTACTCTCCTAAACACCTGGCACCATGCACCATCTCTGCTCCTTCTTGACAGGCTGTGCAGTGACATTCAGCTGAGGACTCGCTTCTGGTAGGCTCCCTTGGGGCACTTTTTTTTTCTTTACTTTCTTTCTTCTTTTTTTCTCAGTTTATTGTCTCTCTCTACTTCCTTCCTTAGCCTTCTCCTGAACACCTGATGTTGTGTGCCAGTTCTGCTCCTTCTTGGTGGGCTGTGCAGTCCCACTCAGCTGAGGACCCACTTCCAGTGGGCTCCCTTGGGAAATTTTTGTTTTCTGTCTTCATCTTTTTCTCAGTTTCTTGTCTCTCTCTACCTCCCTTCCTTACCCTTTTCCTGAACACCTGGTGCTGTATGCCATCTCTGCTCCTTCTGGATGGGCTGTGCAGTGCTGCTCAGCTGGGAACCCACACTGGTGGGCTCCCTTGGGGCATTTTTTTCTTTCTTCTTTCTACTTTTTTTTCTCGGTTTCTTGTCTCTACCTTCCTTCCTTTCCTTCTTCCCAACAATCTGACATCTTTTTTTCCCTCAGTTTCTTGTCTCTCTCTACATTTCTTCCATTCATTTCTCCCAATCACCTTGCTGTGTGTATCTTTCTATCTCCTTATTTTTTCTAATCTAGTTTCTTATCTCTGTCTCCCTCCCTTGCTTTCCCTTCTCCTGCCCATCTAACTGCATGTGCCATATCTGTCCCTTCTTGACAGGTTATGCCTCAATGCCTAACTAGAAAGCCAAGGCACACGGCTTCCCCAGATCTGTGCCACTCCAATGGCAGGTCCCCTTAACACTGTTTTTTTTGGCTCCTATTTCTCTCTCCTTTTTCTTCTTTCCAACATCCACTGAACTACACACATCACAACCTTCCCTCCCTCTTGCCTATCTGAATATCACACCCGCAAGCAGCATAGGCAAGGCTACCAGAACCTGCCCTGTACTGACCCCTGGTCCTGCCCTGTAGGCCCCAGTATATGCCAAAAACCATGCATCCCAGCCCCTCCCCTTCTGGTGGGCCTGCCCTGCTGCACCATAATTGATTGACTGGCCAAGTCCATTTGGACAAGGTGGTGAGAAGTATCATACCGACAGACAAGCAAACAATGAATAACACCCAGCCCACCTACTCACACATAACCAAATAAAACCAAAAAGCAGGATGAAACAAACAAACCTACAATTAATAAAAGAAGAAAATAACTACTGAATGTCTTGAAGACAGCAGACAATATCAAAACATATTAAAAAACAGGACAGGATGGTTCCAGTAGGCATCCAAAATAAAACACCAGATGACCTTCCAGCAGAAGAAAAAGCAATGTAACTACATGACAGGGAACTCAAATCTCTAATATTCAAAGCTATCCAAGACCTGAAGCAAAAAGCAGACAAAATTGAGGAAAAAAATAGACAAAATCATGGAAAATACAGACAAAAGAAAGAAATCAAAGATGGAGTCAAAAAATTCCTAGACTCAAATAAGAATGAAAACACGTCATACCAAAACTTTTGGGACATAGCAAAGGCAGTGCTCAGAGGTCAGTTTGTAGCAATAGATGCACATATCAAAAAAGAAGAAAGGGACAAAATCAAAATATTAGCTACACAACTCAAACAAAAAGAAAGAGAACAGCAAAAGAAGCTCACAGTCATCAGAAGAAAGGAAATAATAAAGATCAGAGCAGAAATGAATGAAATAAAAAAACAACACAAAGAATCAACAAAACCAAAAGTTGGTTTTTGAAAGGATCAACAAAATCACTGGCCAAACTGACAAAAGAAAAACAGTAGAGGATGCAAATAACCCAAGTTACAAATGAAATGGGGGACATCACAAAAGACCCAACTGAAATAAAAAGGATCATAACAGACTACTATGAAAAACTATACTCCCATAAATTTGAAAACCTAGAGGAAATGGACAAATTTCTAGAAACATACTATCTACCCAAACTAACACAAAATGATGGTGAAAATCTAACCAGACCAATAACAAGAGAAAAGATTGAAAAGGTAATAAAAAAACTTCCCAACAAAAAGAAAAGCCTGGCTCAGATGGGATCACTGGAGAATTCTGCCAAACATTCAGAGAAGAGCTGATTCTTCTTTGAGTACTACTCAAATTATTTCAGAACATAGAAAAGGAAGGGATACTTCCAAAATCATTCTATGAAGCCAGCATAATCCTGATACCAAAACCAGACAAAACACCACAAAAAAAGAAAATTACAGACCAATATCTGTCATGAATATAGATGCAAAAATTCTCTACAAAATTCTAGCTAGCAGAATTCAGCATCATATAAAAAAAAATACTACAGCATGACCAAGTGGGATTCTTACCAGGTATACAAGGATGGTTCAACATTAGAAAATCAATCAATGTAATCCATCACATAAATAAAATAAAAGAATCACATGATCATCTCAAGTGATGCAGAAAAGGCATTCCACAAAGTCCAATATCCATTCCTGATAAAAACTCTCAATAAAATAGGTACAGAAGGGAAATTCCTCAATATAATAAAGGACATCTATACAAAACCAACAGCCAATATCAATCTTAGTGGAGAGAGGCTGAAAACATTCCACTTGAGAACCGGAAAAAGACAAAGATGCTCTTTATCACCACTCCTATTTAACATTGTGTTGGAGGTCCTAGTTAGAGCAATAAGGCAAGAAACAGAAATAAAGGGCATCCAAACTGGTAACGAAGAAGTAAAACTGTCCCTATCTGCAGATGATATGATACTATACATATAAAACCCAAAAGACTCCACAAGAAAACTACTGGAACTAACAGAAAGATTCAGCAAAGCAGCACAATACAAGATAAACATAAAAAATCTGTTGGATTCCTATACACCAATAAAGAGAACAATGAAAAGGAAATCAGGGAAACAATACTATTTATAATAGCCTCTAAAAAAATAAAGAGTTAGAAATGAATCTAACCAGGGCTGTAAAAGGCTTATACAAAGAAAAATTCAAAACATTACTGCAAGAAACCAAAAGAGATCTACATAAATGGAAAAACATACCATGCTCATGGATAGGTAGACTCAACATTGTGAAAATGACAGTTCCACCAAAAGCAATTTACAAATACAATGCAATCCCGATCCAAATACCAACAGCATTCTTTAAAGAGATGGAAAAACTAATCATTAACTTTATACAGAAAGGGAAGAGGTCCCAGATAAATACAGCACTATTGAAGAAGAAGAATAAAGTAAGAAGACTTACACTACCTGACCTCAGAGCCTACTATACAGCTAAGGTAGTCAAAACGCTTGGTACTTGTACAATGACAGATACATTGACCAATGGAACAGAATTGAGAACCCATATTGTAAATTCATCCACCTAAGTTCACCTGATTTTCAACAAGAGCCCAAAGTCATCAACTGGGGAAAAGACAGTCTTTTTAACAAATGATGCTGGAACAACGGATGTCTATCTGCAAAAAAATGAAATAGGACCCATACCTCACACCATACACAAAAACTAATTCAAAATGGATCAAAGACCTAAATATAAAACCAAAAACTATAAATATCATAGAATAAAAATAGGATCAATGCTAGAGGCCCTAATACACATCATTAATAGGATACAAACCATAACAACACACAAACTCCAGAAGATTAGCTAGATAACTGGGATCTTCTAAAAATTAAACACCTATGTTCATCCAAAGATTTCACCAAAAGAGTAAAAAAGAGAACCTACAGACTGGAAAAAATTTTTGGCATGGCAAATCTGACAAAGCTCTAATCTCTAAAATCTACAGAAAAATCCAATGACTCTATGACAAAAAGACAAATAATCCAACTAAAAAACGGGCAAAGGAAATGAAAAAAGACATTCGAGCAGTTAACAGACACCTGAGGAAATGCTCACGATTGGTAGCCATTAGAGAAATGCAAATCAATGCCACAATGAGATACCACCTCACCCCAGCATTACTGGCACTAATCAAAATATGAAATAACAAATGTTGGAGAGGCTGCGGGGAGATTGGAACTCTTATGGTTGTGTGAATGCAAAATGGTACAACAATTTTGAAAAACCATATAGCTCTTCCTTAGAAAGCTAAAAATAGAGATACTATATGATCCAGCAATGCCACTCCTTGGAATATACCCTAGAGAAATAAGAGCCATCACGTGAATAGGCATATGTACACCCACGTTCATTGCAGCATTATTCACAATAGCAAAAAGATGGAAAAAACCTAGATGCCCATCAATAGATGAATGAACAAACTTTGGTACATACACACAATGGAGTACTACACAATGATAGAGAACAATGATGAATCTGTGCAGCATCTCACAACATGGATGAATCTGGAGGGCATTATGCTGAGTGAAATAAGTCAATCACAAAAGGACAAATATTATGAGACCACTACTGTAAAAACTCATGAAAAGGTTTACACGCAAAAAGAAACAATCTCTAATGGTTATGAGGGAGGAGAGATGTGGGGATGGAAAAACACTAAATAGACAATAGATGAGTGGTAACTTTGGTAACGGGTAAGACAGTACACAATACCAGGAACACCAGCACAACTTGTCCAAGAAAGGTCATTGAAGCTCCATAGACACATCTAAACTCCCTGAGAGACTGAATTACTGGTCTGAGGGCTGTGGGGACCATGATCTCAGACAACATCTAGCTCAACTGGCATAACATAGTTTATAAAGAAAATGTTCTACATTCTACTTTGGGGAGTAGTGTCTCTGCTCTTAAAAGATTGTGAGCCACCAACTAAAATACTCTACTGGTCTCACCCAATCTGGAACAAGGGAGAATGAAGAAAATCAAAGACACAAGGGGAAGATTAGTCCAAAGGACTAATGGACCACAAATACCACAGCCTTCACCAGACTGAGTCCAGAACACTGAGATGGTGCCCGGCTACCACCACTGACTGCTCTGACAGGGATCACAACAGAGGGTCCCAGACAGAGCTGGAGAAAAATATAGAACAAAATTCTAACTCACAAAAAAAGACCAGAGTTACTGGCCTGACAGAGACTGGAGAAGCCCAGAGAGTATGGCCTCTGGACACCCTTTTAGCTCAGTAATGAAGTCACTCCTGAGGTTCACCCTTCAGCCAAAGATTAGACATAAAACAAAATGAGACTAAAGCAGCACACAAGCCCAGGGGCAAGGACTAGAAGGCAGGAGGGGATAGGAAATCTGGTAATGGGAACCCAAAGTCGAAAAGGGAGAGTGTTGACACATCTTGGGGTTGGTAATAAATGACACAAAACAATGTATGTACTAACTGTTTGATGAGAAACTAGTTTGTTCTGTAAACCTTCACCTAAAGTACAAACATTTAAAAAAAAAGTGTGATATAATCTCGTTGAAAACTGTTTGGATAAAAAAAGAATTCACCTAAGTAACTTTGGAAAACTGGAACTGAACTATAAATGTAAGATTATAGACAAAAAGAATCATTCTCATTTCTTTCTTATGGAGAAGGTATATAGGTTATCAAATCTGAACCTGCTTTGCATGTATACCAATATATTAATGGACTGATAACTGCAGAAATAATTATAGTGTGTATATATAGGTTAAGCACCCCTGGTGGCACAACAGTTAAGTGCTTTGTGCTAATCTAAAACTTTGGCAATTAGAACCTACCCAGTGGATCTGCTGGAGAAAGACATAGCGATCTGCTTCCCTATAAAGACTACAGCCTAGAAATCCCTATGATGCAGTTCTACTCTGTCACTTGGGGTTGCTATGAGTCAAAATTGACTCCAAGCAACCTAAAAACAACAACATACATAGATTAGTATACATAAATAAATCTCTTAGTTCTGTCTGTTGAGGATCTAAAAGCAGTATGCCCCAGTAAACCAGAAAACCATTGCCGTAGAGTTGATTCCAACTCATAGCAACCCTGTAGGACAGGGTGGAACTGCCCCATAGAGTTTCCAAGGAGCACCTGGTGGATTCAAACTGCTGACCTTCTGGTTAGAAGCCATATTCTCTTAACCACTATGTCACCAAGGTTTCCTATACCCCAGCAGCATTTTTTTCTTTTTTTATGCCCCAGTAGCAAAGAGCATACCCAACACTCACATACAGGTTTCTGCCTTAGTTATTGTTTTAGTTATCTAATGCTGCTATAACAGAAATACCAGAAGTGGATGACTTTAACAAAGAGAAATTTATTCTCTCACAGTCCAGTAGACTATAAGTTCAAATTCAGGGTGTCAGCTCCAGGGTAAGACTTTCTCTCTCCATCCGCTCTGGAGGAAGTTCCTTGTCATCAGTCTTCCTTTGGTCTGGGAGCATCTCAGCGCAGGAACCTCAGGTCCAAGTGATGCACTCTCTGCTCCTGGTGTTGCTTTCTTGGTGGTATGAGGTCCCCAACCCTCTGCTTGCTTCCCTTTCCTTTTATGTTTTGTAAGATAAAAGGTGGTGCAGGCCACACTCCAGGGAAACTGCCTTTACATTGGATCAGGGATGTGACCTTAGTAAGGGTGTTACAATCCCACCCTAATCTTCTTTAACATAAAATTACAATCACAAAATGGAGGACAACCACACAATACTGGGAATTATGGCCCTGTCAAATTGATACACATATTTTTGCGGGGACATAATTCAATCCATGACAGTTATCTATTGCTGCTATAGCAGAAATACCAAGTGGGTGGTTTTAAAAAGATAAATTTATTTCCTCACAGTAAAGTAAGCTAGAAGTCCATATTCAGGGCATCAGCTCCAGGGGAAGGCTTTGTCTCTGTTGATTCTGAAGGAAGGTCCTTCTCATCAGTCTTCTCCTGGACTAGTAGCTTCTCCACAGAGGAACTTTGTGTCCAAAGGATGTACTCCGCTCCTGGCACTGCTTTCTTGGTGGTATGAAGTCCCCCGTCTCTGCTCGCTTCTCTCTCTTATATCCCAAAAATATTGGCTCAAGACACAATCCCTGTAGGTTGTGTCTTCCCACATCAAAAAAACTGCTGCCCATCTGCCCTCATTAACATCACAGAGGCATGATTTACAAAACATAAGAAAATCACATCAGATGAAAAAATGGTGGACAATCACACAGTACTGGGAATCAAGGCCCAGCCAAACTGATACACACATTTTGGGGAGACATAATTCAATCCATGACATTCCACCTTTTGGCCCCCGCAAAAATCACATCCTTGCAACATGCACAACTTATTCACCCCATCATATCATAGCAAAAATCTTAACTCCAAGCCCAAAATCCAAAAATTCTCTTCATCTGTGAAATCTAGAGTACAAGTTACCTGCTTCCAAAAGTACAATGGCAGAACAGGCACAGGCTAGATATTTCCATTACAAATGGGAGAAACTTGAGGGAAAGAAGGGATAACAGGCACCAAGCAAGTCAGCAAAACACATTTCATTAGCCCTCAAGGCTTTGAAAATAAACCTCTGTTCTCTGAGACAATTTACACAATGGCCCTGACATCCAGACTCGAGGTATTGGCCACACTCTCCGGATTCTGAGTGGAGGCCCCAGCCCTGGGCTTCAGCTTCACCTTTCAGGTCCATTGGGATGGCAACTCTGTTCCCTAGGCTTTAGGCACACCATTCTCCTTGTCCATTTGAGTGGTGACTCTACCTTTAGAAACACCAGAGGCCATGGCTCCACCCTTTGAAACCGCAGAGGTTTTTCAGACTGAGGCGGCTCACTTCCTGTGTTCCTTGTCTCTTCAACTTCTGCTTCCTGGTTCCTTGGCCCGCATCTGCCCTGCTGGGGCAAATGTTCGGAAGCTCTTTAGCTCCACTGATAAGTGCCTGGATGCACCCCACTCTACCAGTAAACTTTGGCCAGAAGGCACTCAGCTCTCTTGCTCCGTGGGTTGGCAAGCCTAGCTCTACCAATAAATGCCCAGAGGCACCCTAATCTGCCAGGAAGCCCCCTGCAGAAAGGCACTCAGTCCTCTTGCTCCATGGGTAGGCTCTATTGCTGTCTGGTGTTGATCTACTGGTTCTGCTACAGCAGGTCCTCTGCTGTTACCGGTCCTCTATCCATTCATAGTTTTAAAACCACTTCCTCATTTTAAGTATCTGTTAGAGCAGCAACCTTTTCCTGGTACCAGATTCTGTATTAGTTATCTAGTGCTGCCATAACAGAAATATCACAAGTGGATGACTTTAACAAAGAGAAACTTACTTCCTCACAGTAAGGTAGGCTAGAAGTGACACCTCCAGGGGAAAGCTTTCTCTCTCTCGGCTCTGGAACAAGGTCCTTCTCATCAATCTTCCCCTGGACTAGGAGCTTCTCTGTGCAGGAAACCAAGGTCCAAAGGATGTACTCTGCTCTGGACACTGCTTTCTTTGTGGTGTGAATTCCCCCCGTGTCTCTGTTCACTTCTCTCTTTTATAACCCAAAAGAAATCAGCTCAAGACAAAATCCAGTCTCATAGATTGAGTCCTTCCTCATCAAAACAACTACCTCCCATCCCCCCTCATTAACATCATAGAGGCAGGATTTACAACACATCGGAAAATCACTTCAGATGACAAAATGGTGGAAAATCACATAATACCAGGAATCATGGCCCAGCCGCATTGATACAGACATTTTTGGGGGACATAATTCAATCCATGACAGTTTCTAAATGTCAGTCTTCGATTAGAAGAATAAGACATCTGTAGAGAATTAATATTTCTAAGCTTAGGGCTAGACCCCTACGTGTATGTCAGTTTGTCGTCCTCTGGGGGCTTGCGTGTTACTTTGATGCTGGAAGCTATGATACAAGTATTCAAACACCAGTATAGTCACCCATGGTGGACAGGTTTGAGCTGAGCTTACAGACTAAAACAGACTAGGATTACTTCTGAAAAAGATTAGCTAGTGAAAACTTTATGAATAGCAGTGGAACATTGTCCAATATAGTGCCAGAAGATGAGATCCTCAGGTTGGAAGGCACTCAAATGACAACTGGGGAGGAGCTGCCTTCTCAAAGTAGAGTCAACCTTAATGATATGGATGGAGTCAAGTTTTCAGGACCTTAATTGGCTAACGTGACTCAAACTGAGAACATCTACAAACATCCATTAATAATAGGAATGGGAGTTGTACAAAATATGAATCCATGAAAATTGGAAATCATCAAAAAATGAAATGGAATAAATAAACATAGATATCCTAGGTATTAGTGAGCTGAAATTGACTGGTATTGGTCACTTTCAATCAGAAAAACATACAGTCTACTATGCCAGGAATGGCAACTTGAAGAGGAATGGCATTGCATTCATTTTCAAAAAGTACACTTCCAGATCTATCCTGAAGTACAATGCTGTCACTGATAAGATAATATCTATACACCTACAAGGAAGACCAGTTAATATAACTATTATTCAAATTTACACACCAACCACTAAGGACAAAGATGACAAAACTGAAGATTTTAACCAACTTCTTCAGTCTGAAATTGATCAAAAATGCAATCAAGATGTACTGATAATTACTGATATTGGAATGCAAATGTTGAAAACAAAGGATTATAGTTGGAAAATCTGGTCTTGGTGATAGAAATAATGCCTGGTAGAACACCTTTTTTTAACAACAAACATAAACAGTGACTTTACACATGGACCTGGCTAGATGGAATACATAAAAGTCAAATTGACTACTTCTGTGGAAAGAGACAATGGAAAAGCTCAATATTATCAGTCAGAACAAGGTCAGGAGGCAACTGAGGAAAACGCCATCAATTCCTCATATGCAAGATCAACTCGAAGTTGAAGAAAATTAGAACAAGACCAGGAGAGCCAAAGTATGACTTTCAGAATATCCTACCTGGATTTAGAGATCATCTCAAGAATGAATAGATTCCACGCATTGAACACTAATGACCGAAGACTAGACAAGTTGTGGAATGACGTCAAGGACATAATACATGAAGAAAGCAAGAAGTAATTAAAAAGACAGGGAAAGAAAAGACAAAAATGGATGTCTAAAGAGATTCTGAAGTTGCTCTTGAACGTAAAGTAACTAAAGCTAAAGGAGGAAATGATGAAGTACAAGAGCTGAACCGAAGATTTCAAAGGGAAGGTTGGGAAGACAAAGTAAAATATTATAATGAAATGTGCAAAGACCTGGAGTTAGAAAACCAAAAGGGAAGAACACACTTGGCATTTCTCCAGCTGACAGAACTGAAGAAAAATTTCAAACCTCGAGTAGCAACAGTGGAGGATTCTATGGGCAAAATACAGAACGAAGCAAGAAACATCAAAAGAAAATGGAGGGAACTTCTGGCAAAATGGCACTCTAGGCAGAAGCACCACGCCATCCCTCCACAGCAAAGATCCGAAAAACTAAGCTGAACAGAGAAAACAACAATCCTGAAAACCTAAAACATCAAATGAAGAGATAAAGAACTCAACCAAGCACCAAATGGAGTAAGAAAACTGACATAGAATGGAGAGCTAGGAGAGATTCATGCAGAGGTCCCCAATCAGCTAATGCAGCGCGGATCCACCATCTTGGACTCCTATCAAAGACCAGCAAACAGGGTACGAGAAAGCAGCTTCACAAACCTTCCAGCGGGAGACAAAACAACTGGTAATTTGCGATATATGCTTTCCCACCCCCCATCCTTCTTCACCCCCACTAGCACTCCTCTGCTTCACGTGGCCATAATCTCTCTTCCGGGAAACACTGGCTGCTTGGATTGCACCCACCCGAATGGTCTGGCTCTCTGAATGCCATTTGTTGGCTGCAGGTGTTGCTTTTTTTTTCTGCTACTTTTGATTTCTTCCTTACCTCTCACCACCTCCCACTCCTTTCGCTCAAATTCCTGGCTCTGTGCACCACCTTTGCTTCTTCCTGAGGGGCTGCAGAGCTCTGGTAGTTTGTGATATAGGTTTTCCCACCTCCTACCATTCTTCACCCAAACTCGGCCTCCTCTGCTTCCTGCGGACACAGTCTCTTGTCGGGGAAGCACCTGTTGCTTGGATTCCACCAGCCCGCACTAGCTGGCTCTCTGAATGCCATTTGTTGGATGCTGGTGTTGCTTTTCTTTCCTGCTTCTTTTGATTTCTTCCTTACCTTTCACCACGTCCCCCTCCTTTCACTTAAATACCTGGCTCCATGAACCATCTTTGCTTCTCCCTGAGGGGCTGTGGAGCTCCGTTCGAGTGTGGAGCTGCTTCCCCATCTGGACTGCAATGCTGGTAAGATCCCAGGGCTTTTGTTTGTTTGTTTGTTTTGAATAGTTTGTTTGTTTTCTTTTCCTTTTATTGAGTTTGGACCCCATTCTGGCCAGGCAGTGCTGCGTGGCTTGGAAACTGCCTCCTTGGCTTGCGCAGACAAGCAGGGGGATCCCTGAGGACATTTCTTTTTTTATTGTTTTTTTTTTTTTCCCTGTATTTTTGGGGGCTTTTCGTGTTCTTTTTTTTCTTTTTTTAAATTTGATTTGTTCTCTTTTCCATCTTTTTCCCTTTTTGTCTTTCTTCATTACTCAGTTTCTCATCTTTCTATATCTTCCTTCTCTTTATGTTCCCTGAATACCTGATGTTGTATATCTCTACGCCATCTAGCCAGGCTCTACTGCAACACAGGAGAACAACTTCCCCAGACCTCATAGCCCACCGGTAGGATCCCTGGGAACTTTGATGTTCTTTTCCCTTTCCGATTTTTATTAATTCATTCTTTTCTTTTTTATTATTCTTCTTCCCCTTTTCATTTTTCTCCATTTCATAGTCTCTCATCACTCCACTCAAATAGCAAGCTCCCCTAGCATTTTTTTTTGCTAGTTTGTATGTTTGTGGCTCCTGTTCCTCTCTCCCATAGCCATCTTAGCTCCACACATAACAATCTCCCTGCTACATTCTGCCTACCTGCATGGTGCGTTAAACATCACACCACCAAGCAGCACAGGCACGGCCTACTGGAACCTGCCCTACACTGATTACCAACCCACCCTAATTTTGTAGTAAGTGCCACAAACAAACCATCCCAGTAACTCCGCTTCAGCTAGACCTGCCCTGCTGTACCATATCTGAGTGAATGACCCTGCCCATTGGATAAGGTGGCAAAAAGTATTGTGCCCATAGATGAGCAAACAACAAAGAACACGCAATCCACCTGCTCAGAAACAGCCAAATTTAAAAAAAAAAAAATGGGGGATGAAACAAACAAATCTACAATCAATAAACGAGAAAAATAACTACTGAATGCCCCGAAGACAACAGACAATATCAGAACATTTACAAAAACAAGACAGGATGGTTCCAGTAGGCATCCAAAATAAAACTACAGATGAATTTCCAGTGAAAGAAAAGGCACTAGAACTACCTGATAGGGAATTCAAATCTCTAATACTCAGAATTCTCCAAGAACTGAGGCAAAAAGCTGACAAACATGAGGAAAAAATAGACAGATTTATGGAAAATACAGAAAAAAAATTGGAAGAATTCAGGAAAATAAT
>NW_004444338.1:29321-41217 GCF_000243295.1 Trichechus manatus latirostris | reverse complement strand
GAAACTGGAGGACATTATGCTGAGTGAAATAAGTCAGTCACAAAAGGACAAATATTGTTTGAGACCTCTATTGTAAAAACCGATGAAAAAGTTCACACACAAAATGTAAGAATCTTTGTTGGTTACCAGGGATGGGAGGGGTGTGGGGGAAATACTAAATAGGCAATTGATAAGTGGTATCTTTGGTGAAGGGTGCAACAGTACACAATATAGGGGAAACCAGCACAACTTGTACAAGGGAAGGTCATGGAAGCCCTATAGACTCATCCAAACTCCCTGAGGGACTGAAATGCTGGGTGGAGGGCTGTGGGGACCATTGTCTCGGGGAACATCAAGCTCAATTGGCATGACACAGCTTATAAAGACAATGCTCTACATTCTACCTTGGTGAGTAGTGTCTGTGGTCTTAAAAGCCTGTGAGCAGCCATCTAAGATTCTCCACTGGTCTCATCCCTTCGGGAGCAAGGGAGAATGAAGAGAGCAGTATACAAGGAAAAGATTAGTCCGGAGGACTAATTGTCCACAGCTACCAAGGCCTCGACCGAACTGAGTCCAGTACAGCTAGATGGTGCCTGGCTACCACCACTGACTGCGCTGACCAGGATCACAACAGAAGGCTCTGGACAGAGCTGGAGAAGGATGTAGAACAAAATTCTAACTCACAAAGAAAAGACCAGAATTACTGGCCTAAAACAGACTGGAGAGACCCCTAGAGTATGGGCCCCAGACACCCTTTTAGCTCAGTGGTGAAGTCATTTCCGAGGTTCACCGTTCAGCAGGGGAGTGGACAGCCACATAAAACCAAATGGGACTAATGAGGCACAACACTCCTGGGACAAGGGCCAGAAGGCAGAAGGGGACAGGAAAGCAAGTGATAGGGAACCCAAGGTTGGGTAACGATAGTGATCATTTGTTGTGAGGTTGTTAACCAGTGTCATAGGGCAACATGTGTACTAACTGTTAAAGGAGAAACTACTTTGTTCTGTAAGCCTTCTTCTAAAATGAGAATAGCAGCACAATTGGAAGAGTGTAGTCGATGTCACTGACCTGTGCATGTAGAAATTTTTGAAACGGTGTATCTTTGGCTATGTATATTTTCACCAAAAAAAAAAGAAGTTTGACAAAGGAGAGGGTTGACATATTGTGGGGTTGTTAACCAATGTCATAAAACAATATGTGTTCTAGTATCTCATGAGAAACTATTTATTCTGTAAGCCTTCACCTGAAGAACAATAGAAAAAAAGGAGGGAAAGAAAAAAAAAAAGAAATGGAGGGATACACAGAGTCACTGTACCAAAAAGCCCAGGTCGATAGGCAATCATTTCAGGATGTAACATAAGATCTCTTTAAAGTGTTAAAAAGCAAAGATGTCAGTGTAAGGACTAAGGTGCACCTGACCCAAGCCATGGTTTTTTCAATCACCTCATATGAATGTGAAAGCTCGATAATGAATAATAAGAGCAAAGAATAATCTATTAGTATCTATTCTGGACTGCCCGAAGAATGAACAAATCTGTCTTGGAAAAAGTACAGCCAAAATGCTCATTAGACGAAAGGATGTCGAGACTTCATCTCACATAGTTTTGACATGTTATCAAGAGGGACCAATCCCTGGAGCAAGACATCGTGCTTGGTAGAGCGGAGAGTCAGTGATAAAGAGGAAGACCCTCAAGGAGATGAATTGACATAGTTGCTGCAACAATGGGTTCAAGCATAAGAACAACTGTGAGGATGGTGCAGGACCGGGCCGTGTTTTGTTCTATTGTACATAGGGTTGTTATGATTCAGAACTGACTCGATGGTACCTAAGAACAACAACAACCGGGATAGGGCAGGGAAAATACAATATAAGCCCTGAGAATCCTGTAGTGACAGAATGTAGGGAAGTACTCAAAAAACAAAAGGATAAGGGTATGTGAAAGGGGCAGAAAGGCAAACCTGAAAGAGCTCACAAATACCGGTTCTGTAACAATTTGAGCAACAAAATAAATATTGTAGCATTCGATTACAACTAAGAAAATACATATAAATGGATCTATTCTAATAGAAAAATTCATGGGTGGCACAAGTGGCTTGCAATCGACTGCTAATTTAAAAGTTGGCAGTTCAAACACATCTAGGGGATCCATGGAAGGAAGGCCTGGCAATATGCCTGTGGAGCAGTTCTACTCTGTAACACATGGGGTCATCATGAGTTGGAATTGATATGACAGTAAGGGGTTTAGTATTTTTGGTTTTAGACATAGTGAATAGTAGTTTTAATTTAAAAAGTCGACTTAGAAGAAGATAATTTCTGCAAAAAACATTGAAAAAGTAGGCATAAATATGAAGGTGGAGACAAAGTGCTAAACTGAAAGGAAAGATAATGATTTTCAAAAAGACAGCAATAACCAAACCCATTGCCATGGAGTTGATTCCTACCCACAGCAACCCTATTGGACAGAGTAGGACTGACTGCCCATAGTGTTTCCAAGGAGTGGCTGGTGGATTTCAACCTCCGACCTTTTGGTTAGCAGCTGAGCTCTTAACCACTAGCCACCAGGGCTCCGATGACTTTCAAAATTCTGGGAAAAAAACCCAGGAATTTATGGAGGGGCAAACTGCTGAACTTCATTTTTAATTTTTCTTACACTTAGGCACTTTGGAGCCATGGTGGTGCAATAGTTAAGAGCTCAGCTGCTAACCAAAAGCTCTGCAGTTGGAATCCACCAGCTGCTCCTTGGAAACCATATGGGGCAGTTCTACTCTGTCCTGTAGGGTCACTGTGAGTCTATGAGTCAGCATGGACTAGATGGCAGTGTTTTTTGTTTTTTTGGGGAGGTAGGGGGTTAGGTCCTTTAACATAATTTTTATTTTATTTTTTAGTTTCATTCTGAATTTAAATTCTTCTTTACATAATAGCTCAGGGCTTACTGGCAGGATGTCTAAAGACTCTACAGGTGGTTGGTTTCAATGGTGAAACAAATACTGCAATCCCCGACAAGAGAAGAATCAGGAACCATTCTGTGTTCTCCCGGGCTAGTTTTCCAAGGTAAGTTTGTTTTGTTTGTTATTCTTTTTTTTTGCTTCCTGCCTCTATTATCACCTTAAGGCAAATGGAAGTTTCACATTGCTCCATCATTCAGGAGAAACTAAGTAGCACATAGAAAAATAAATAATTGCCTAAACTGGGTAAGTCCTTCACAATTCTGATCAGGACTGTACATGTTGGATTTCCGCTTTGACACCAGTACAATAGTCGTGATAAACTCTCATGCATCAAAATTTAACTTTAAAAATTGAAGGAGATAAAAAATATAACAATAAAGGCCTGGTTACAAAACAGTCTCACATTTCTCTCCACTATGCATTCCTCTTCATCGATTTCTTCACTGCTCTTGAGATGAGGCAGAACGAGTTCTATGTAAATGAATTTGTGAAACAGGGAATGGATTTATAAGAAATGAAGTACCTAATCAAAACTATTACATTATTTCTTGAGTCTTTTCCTGAGTTTCAAAGCCTTGGTTGTGATGTACCAAAAATCAGGCACACGCTTTAAAGCACTCCTTTCAAATCAACAACTGAAAATGCAATCCAAATATTTTTACATATTCCATTATTCTTCATTTTATTAAAAACTGAAATTGGAAATACACACAAGCAGAGCAGCTCTCTAGATTTAATATTGAAAATTAAGTTTCTTAATTAAATAATACAATGCTGAAGATATAGGTGTAGGTGCTCATTCTGCATGTATGTCAGTTCAAGTCTGCAGCGTTTTATGAGTGATTTTCTATTTGAAACGAAAATAACACACTTTACAGACATATACTGAGCACCTTTTTGGTGATTTGAAATATTTTGTGAATAAGCATCTCATAGAGCAGTTTGCAAAAGTATATACAGGGGACTCTTTGATGATTTTATTGAGTTAAAAGCATATTGCATAGTGCAATGTAGCTCTTCTCTGATGGAAAATTTTGCCCCAAGGCATGGCGTAATGAAAGTGCTATAGCTGTGCAGGCAGCAATATAATGAAGATTGAAGAGAAAGAGAAGAGGACTTGGCTGGATAGAAGTAATTATTATCCATCTCAATAGCTTTAAATGTCCCTGTGGTGTGTTAGCCATATCTTTTTAGGGGTGAAACAATAACATATTTTGGTCAAACACAAACTAAGAGTTAAAACTATATATATATATTAGACAAAATCAAGACTGCATTGAAAAATCAACATCAAAGAATGATTTTCTGGTAGACAAGAATAACTTAAATGTTTATTCAAAGTAAATTAGATATATTACTTCTCTTATTTTTTTAAATGTAGATTGAATATTTTATATAATGCTCTATAGGATTTTGGAATTTTTGATCCTCCAGGAATTTGAGGAGGCCGAATAAACATTATACTTTCATTTGATCTGGATGAAATGTGAAAAATTCT
Organism: Trichechus manatus latirostris; assembly: GCF_000243295.1. Taxonomy (NCBI): domain Eukaryota; kingdom Metazoa; phylum Chordata; class Mammalia; order Sirenia; family Trichechidae; genus Trichechus; species Trichechus manatus. Next base: position 36,791 of record NW_004444338.1, on the reverse strand, counting down.
CCCAAATCAAGTATTTTTTTAATGACTTAGAGTCTAATATAACTATATATCTAACGATTTAAATACTATTTTGAGGTTATTTATTCAGTGATAACTAATTAACTGGCTGTGATCAAGTTGATGTCAATTCATGGCAACCCCATGTATGTCACAGTAGAACTGTGCTCCATGGAGTTTTCATAGGCTGTGCTGTTTCGGAAGTAGGCAAGGTCTGTCTTCTGATGCTCCTCTGGGTAGACTGGAAGTTTGAAACTTTGGTTAGCAGCTGAGAACCTTTACTGTTTGCACCACTCTGGGACTCCATTGTTGTTGTTCCTAGATGCCATGGAGTTGGCACCTGAGTCACAGTGACCCCATGTACAAAGATTTTGCAACAACCTCATGATCACTCTTGTAATCCATAGGATTTTCATTGGCTGAGTTTTGGAAGCTGATTTCCAGGCCTCTCTTCCTAATCTGTCTCCATACCAAGACCAAACCAAACCAAATCAATTGCCGTTGAGTCAATTCCAACTCAATGTGACCCTATAGAAGAGAGTAGAACTGCCCCATAGAGTTTCCAAGGAGCGCCTGGTGTTTTCAAACTACCAACCTTTTGGTTAGCATCTGTAGCACTTAACCACTATGCCATCAGGGTTTCCAATCCATCTCAATAGTAGGTCCTAAATAAAAACTTGTTGATTGACAGACAAACTGAATGAATGAATGAATGTAGTCTTAGTTATCTAGTGCTGCTATAACAGAAATACCACAAGCAGATGGCTTTAACAAAGAAAAAATTATTCTCTCACACTTTAGGAGGCTAGAAGTCCAAATTCAGGGTGCCAGCTGCAGGGGAAGACTTTCTTTGTTGGTTTTAGGGGAAGGTCCTTGTCATCAATTTTCCCCTGGTCTAGGAGCTTCTCAGCACAGGGACACAAGTCCATAGGACACGCTATCCTCCTGGGTCTTCATTCTTGGTGGTAGTAGGTCCCCCTGTCTCTCTGCTTGCTTCTTTTATTTCTCAAAAGAGACTGACTTAAGACACAACCTAATCTTGTAGATTGAGTCCTGCCTCATTACCGTAACTGCCTCTAATCCTGCCTCATTAACATCATAGAGGCAGGATTTACAACACATAGGAAAATCACATCAGATGACAAAATTGTGGACAATCACATAGTACTGGAAATATGGTCTAGCCAAGTTGACATACATTTTGGGGGGGGGGCACAATTCAATCCATAACAAATGTCTTTTCATAAAATAAATATTCTTTTTGACACTTTCCAGTGAACTGACACCCACTCCATTACCCTTATGCCTAGGGAAGAACATTCCCAGGTATAATGTCTAGAAGATGGTTTGTTTTGTTTATTTTGAGAAACAGAGCACCTGTGTGATGAAATAACCCTTTCTCAGATGGACCTAGAATTCCAGGGAAGTCACACGAAACATTTTAGCTCTCATTTTTAATTAGTAGCTGCTGAATCAATTTAAAAAGGAGAAAGAAAAATTTCTTCTGAGAGTAGAATGAAATTTGAAATAATGATCTTTCTGCTCAAGAATGAGACTGGTCAAATTTCTTGTTTTCCTAAAATGAAACACATGCATTGTGAATATTTCAAGGTGATCACTTCTAATGGGAGAGAAGATAAGTGTCTATAAATGGGAAATAGATACTTGCTGAAGTTGAAATAAAAATGGAAAGAACTATGGGAAAGAGGGAGAAAAAGGGTCATCGATTAGGGAATTTGAGACATCCATATCTAATGACTTCCTGAAATCTATAGATGACTACCATTCCCAGGAGAAGGCAAGGAAACCTCAACCCAATTATAATGAGAAGACTCTAAGGAGTTATAGGGAAGGAACAATTCCATACCTCACACACACACACACACGCACACATACACAGATAGACACACACCATTTTTCACTTTTGGAATACGTACCTTCACCCCTTTAGTAGGACTTGCTTGAAATCCATCTTTATTCTTGTTAATTGTATATTCACTTTCAAGAAAGGCTGATGACATGATATCTAGAAGTTTCAAAGATGCAGGTATTACCCACCCCCTTTGGAACTGACAGTCAATCACAGAATATTATTACTTGTCAACAAGTAAAAGTTATTTAACAGCAACTACCCAATTAAGCATGTGTCTCTTAATTCTCTCCTTTATGAAGATATTTAAATTACACTCCTTAGAACAGTAATGAGACAAGTTTCTGTCCTATTACTCAAGACTTTAATAATACTAAAAAATTTTACCTTGTTGAGGAGTGTTTATACCCACTGGTTCAGAGAAAGTATAAGATCCTTTTTTCTCTTCTTTTTTAAACTTTTCGCCATCCACAGTATATATGTGTGTGTGTACACATATACATACTACACAGGTGTCCCTCCTCTTCAGTTTAGCTTGGGAATTTTTCTGCATTAACACATATAGATCTGCCTTAGTTTTTTCAATGACCACATCTTCTTATATTCTGTGGATGCAACATTAATTATTTAATAAGGAAATAAAAGCTTGATTATGAAACCAAGCCTGATCAATTGTTGGAGTGGGGCAAATGGTTTACTCTCGTCTAGTAACCTGAAGACTGACAGAACACACTCAGTGATGCTGTGGAAGAAAGGCCTGGCAATTTGTTTCTGTAAAAGTTACAGCCAAAAAATCCATATGAAGCAATTCTACTCTGTAGACCATAGTGTCACCATGAATTGGAATGGATTTGAGGGCAACAAGTTTTATTATTATTATCTTATATGGTCTTTTCAGAGCCCTGGTGGAATAGTAGCTAAGAGCTACTGCTGTCTAAAAGGTCAGCAGTTTGAATCCACCAGCTGCTCCTCAGAAACCCTGTGAGGCAGTTCTACTCTGTTCCTATAGAGTCACTGTGAGTCAGAATTGACTCAACGGCAATTGGTTTGGTTTTTTGATTTGGTTTATGGTCTGTTCTGCTACCATGTTTCCATAACAAAAAGTAGTTCATAAGTGATTGATAAATAAGATAATGATATCAGTGTAATGCAATTTTAAACTTCAACAGAGAAGGATAAGTTCATCAGCTTTCCTGCTACCTTGGAATCAGTGGATATTTTAACCCAATTTTAAGAAAAATAAGATCAAGGGCTTACACAAAGTTTCCTGCCCAGAAAGGTGCACCCTTAGATAGTCTGGATTGACTATCTGCTCTTGGCAGATCACTTTGAATCCTGTGCAAAGGATCTAAAAACTGTGGTGTGTGGTATAAATATCAGTGGATATTTAACACAGCTTTTGGTTACACAACTATGATTCTGTTTTTAAGTGCTCCGGTTAAAAAATCGCCTAGACATTGCTTAGTTATCTCTATTTTTTCCATAAGTTCTATTATTTTCAGTACCTTGTTTTGCAGGCCACAAACCCAGATGCATAATATCTCTTTTAAAAGAAATCCCTCATAGGCCATGTTCTCTTAAATATTACAAATACATAAATTACCAAGTGGACACAGAATCCTCCTTAACAGAAAATATTAATTTTATGTATTTGAAACTCTTAAGCTAGTTGACAATAACTGTTCTAAATTAAATGATGCCTGCTCAGTGAAGGATGTCTTAACCATTCCATCAAACAAAAGCATCCAAGCTATTAATAGAGACAGTTAACACTCCAGTTAATTGTGATTACTTCTAACACTTTCTTTTTGCTCATGATTGCTCCCTAAAGGTTTTTGTCTTATAACTCAAGACTTCAATAGTACTAAAAATTCTACCTTGTTGAGTATTTATACCCACTTATTAAGAGAGAGTCTAAGATCCTTTCTTTTCTTCTTCTTTTCCCCCCACTCCCATCAACAAACATGATTTTAGAAGGAAAAACAAAATCTACATTTAAATAATTCATAGAATTTTGAAATTCAGTATATTAAAACCTGAATTCATGGTCTTCATCCCCATACATAATTCTTTTCCTTTTATTTATTTGATCAGTAACAGTTAATTCATCCAATGAGTACTTTTTGAATTTTTCTCATTTTTCAGACGACTGTCAAGCATCATGAACCTTGGCTTCATAAATTTGCAGTCTGGTAGAAGATATCAGGCATTAATCAAATAAAATCATATCACTATCTCTAATAATTGTAAAGTTCTGAGGGCTGTGAGAGTGGGAACTTTCTTAGGTTTGGAGATTGGGAATATATCTCTACGGAATTTGACATTTGAACTGACACCTGAAGGATGAGTAAATATTAACTAGATGAAGGGCAGGAGCGAAAAAGAATGGATGCCTAGCATTCTGCAAAGCAAGAGCTGAGACAGAAATGATTAGGTGTGCCAGAGAAAATGAAGGTGGCTGATGTCCCTGGAGTGCCAGGTGCAAGGGCCAGAGTGCCACTAGGTGATCTTTGAGAGACGAGCAGGAGTCAGCCGAGCCTTGTAGACCGTATCAGTAAAGTTTAATTTGATAGCTAACCTTCACTGTGTACTTATTAACCCATTGTCATTGAGTTACAGAGTAGGACTGGTTCATAGCTTTTCTTGGCTATAATCTTTATGGAAGAAATTCCCCAGGCCTTTTCTCCGAGGTGCGTCTGAGTGGGTTTGAAATGTCAATTTTTGGTTAGTAGAATAGCACAAACTATTTGTGCCACCCAGGGGCATATTAAAGGTCAATTATTATGTTAAATACTTATCTTTTTACATTTTGTCATAAATGCATATACCAATGCCCTCAGAGACACAATTATTTTTACCTTTTATAGTCAGAAACCCCGGCTTAGAGGGTTTAGGGTTGTTTAAGTTTGCATGGTTCACAAATAGTAGAGCTGGAATTTGAATACAGGATGTCCAATTCAGGGTCCCTGCTCTTAAAATTAACATAGCCTTTCATTCATGTGACAATGAGATTATATGAAAGATATTAAGCAGAGGAGTAACAGTGATCCTTACCACCTTATTTCCCTTTATCTGCTTGACCAGTACCTTCATAAGTAGCATCATCCTCGCCTCCATCCATTATAAAATTTTGTTGATTTTAACTATGAAATATATCCCTAACCCAGGCACTTTAGCCCACCATCATTTGGTGACACTCACATAAATTATGGTCAGCTATTTGTCTGAACTATAGCCATGGTTTCCTAATCTCCTTCACCCCCAACCAACAAATTTAGTCTTACTTCCCCATTCTGAACTCTTCTCCCTCAGGAGTTGGAATCGTCTCTTTAAGAAGCAACTCTGATCACATCACATCATGCTTAAACACTGCAGGCTCTTTTCCACTGTACTTAGTGTGAAATCTGTATTCTTCACTCTTTTATAATCTCTGTATGATCTGCTCATTGTCTCTCCAGCTCAATTTCCTGCCAATTTTCCCTTCACTCATTAAACCCCATGAGCCTTATCTCCATTTTTCAAACCTCAAACGTATTCCTGATTTAGCATCATTGACCATACTTTCTTTACCTGAAATGAGCATTATTTCTTCCCGCCCATCACACTTTCCTGCAGACATTTGCTTCTCTATCAGTATATAGCTTCTTTCCTAGGGACACATAATATAAAACTCCTAGCTAGGTTGTTGTTGGTGCTGTTAGTTGCTATTGAGTAGATTCCAACTAGTGGCTACCCCACATGTGCAGAGTAGAACTGCTCCATAGGATTTTCAAGGCTGTGACCTTACAGAAGCAGGTAGCCAGGCTTATCTTCCAAAGTGCACATTGGTGGGTTTGATCAGCCAAACTTTTCACTAGTAATCGAGCCCTTAACCATTTGTATCACCGAGGGACTCCTAGATTAAGACTCATTTTTACCTCTCACAAAAATCTGTTTTTACCCTAACTAACTAGTTATTAAATATAATTGCAATATTACTTACTGATCATTGTGTTATTATTTATCTAATGACTGCTTTCCTTTCCATTCCTTTCTTGACTAATCTTGAGAACAGGGTTTACGTATCAATTTTGGTCACTCTTTAATCATCTCTGTATTGTGAATTGTCATCATTCACATCAAATAACATACTCAGTAAATTAGACATAGCCATTAATCCTATTGTGTATTTTGTTGTATGAAGAAAACCAAGGTCAAAATAGGGTTCTATGAGTTGTGTTCAACACTGGTCTCATTGTGCGAGAAAGCTAATGTGTGCTAAATAAAAGTAGAGAGAGTTTAAATGCCTGAATAAAAACTCCCGAGTTTTCAAACATGAACTCTCTCTGCCCCTACTTGGGTTTGTAGTTAAATGTGGAAAACAGGTTACAAACTATAAAATCCTATTAGCAGAGCTAAAGGGGTGAAGAGGAGAACAGCTTTAGGCTAACAATTGTTAAGACTGCTATTAAGGATTAAAAAAAAAAATTCTTCTAAATGTAATTAAAATCATATTGTATAACAGAAGGTCAATGACCAAAAGTAAAATAAAATGTTCACATGGACAATTTACAGATAGTCTTCTAATGTGGTTACCAGAAAATATTGTATAAATTAAAAACAATAAAATCTGGTTCTCTGAAAGTTAAAGAAGGATTAAAAAGGTACTATTTTCTTAGCCCTAAAAACTATGTGTGCATGAGCAGCAGGAAGATTTGCTCTGGAAGATTTTATTTCTCCCTTTTTTTATTGCCTGTTGCTAAAATGGCACCAGGTCAAAACAATGAGATACTCTGCTGATAGTAGTGCTATAAATACATGTATTTATTGATAGAATTATGATACTGCAGAAGCTTTTCAATTAGTATTAGAGTCATTAACTAGGCAGGGAATATATGGATAGTGGCACTTTATTCAATTATACTTATAAAGATGTATTACTGCAGATGATAAGAAGTAATAGAAACACTTGTATATAACAGTACTTAACTGAAACACCGATAAAATGCTGCTTTTTTTTTTTTTCTCAAACTATATAGCTGATAGAGTTTTGCTACTCCCACAACTCTAAATCTTTGGGGTTGGATCTGTTCCCTTAATGTTCTTGGCTTCCTGCTCTAATTGCAAGGAATTGAGTTTTGTGGTGTTAATAAAAGCCATGTAAAACTTTTCCTGCCAAATTTGGGGGGCCTGTTCTTTCATATCATTCAATTCTCTGCTCAAATATCAATCAATGAAAGAGGCCATCTCAGACCACAGTATCAAAAATATCTCCCCACTTCACTACTTCCTTTTACTTGCTATCCCACTTGTTTTTTACTCTTAAGAATAACATTACGGAGTTTCGGCAAAATGGCGCCCTAGGCAGAAGCACCACGCTGTCCCTCCACAGCAAAGATTCGAAAAACTAAGCCGAACAGAGAATACAATAATCCTGAAACCCTAAAACATCAAATGAAGAGTGAGAAAACTGACAGAGAACGGAGAGTTAGGAGAGATTCAAGCAGAGGTCCCCTACCAGCTAAAGCATTGTGGATCTGCCATCTTGGACTCCTATCAGAGACCAGCAAACAGGGGGTATGAGAAAGCAGCCTCATGGAGAGTCCACCGGGAGACAAAACAAC
>NW_004444338.1:1962-4434 GCF_000243295.1 Trichechus manatus latirostris | reverse complement strand
ATTCTACAAGATGAAGTGAATGTGTGGCACATGGTATGAAAATGGCATATTCATTATGTTCTAAAATTTTCAGTTGCACGCCTTTAAAATGCCCTGACATATTGGCAGGATTGTCATAGGACTGGCCTCTGTCTTAGAAAAATCAAACTTTACATAAATAGTGAAGTGCTTGAAATACTTGATCTGTAATCTCTTCACTGGTATGAGTTTTTAAGCTAGTAAATGTGATAAATCACTCGACAGGTTTTCCACCTGTTGGAGATACATATCTTAAAACAATGCTTAGCTGATCTGTATGAGAAAAATCAGGAGTGGAATCTACAGACAAACTGAAATATCAAGCTATGCTTATTTCACTGAAAATAGTTGATCGAATTTTGTCACTTATTAAGTTCATTAATTCTTCACACATTATTTTAGTCGTATACGATTGGTTGCCCTTTCCGTGTTACCATATTTTGAGATGTGACTTGCTAAAAATGGATCAAACTGAGCAAGTTCAAGTAAATCCAAAAAATTTCCATTTTGTGGGGGCACATACATTTCATTTCTTCCTTGAAAAGATAGTCTATGTTCAGCAATTGTTATAATGACAGCAACTATGCATTGTAAAATTGCTTTCCAATACTGACGTTCTTCATTAATTTGTGTTTCCAGTTCATGAGTTAAGCCAAAGCCATGTTTTTGGTTTAAATATGACAACATACAATCTCTGTGAATTGAACTGTTTTTGTGTTTATTAATCATATTCAAATTGCACCAATGGCTAAATCCATCCGTAGCAAATCAAGAATTAAACAATTTAGGACTGAATAGTTTGCAAACAAAACAAGATACAGAGTCAACTGATGGAGAATACAGTAGCCACTTCTTATTTTCAACAACAGCTTGGTACCCTAGAAATATATTCTGGCAACAGAACCTTGTTTGTTTACCATCCAGAAATTTTCGACACGAATTTTCAAATGGTCCACTGTGATATTGACAATCATTTGGCCTTCTTTTGATCCAATACTTTGCATCTGTACATGAAAAATTATTCCACAAAGCAGGATCTGCATTTCTGTTATTTATGAGGTCTTTCAGATTCTAAAATAGTTTCACTTTCTATACCATTATTATTATTATTTGACTACAGCTAGGAATGGATGTAGACTTTGGGACAAACTCTGTTATATTCGTATTGCTATTTGTAATTTCAGCACTAGCAGTACTAGTACGACGATTTGCAACCATTAAACTCAAGCGTTCAATGAAAGTCTCTTCTGATTCATTATGTCTCCAAAAGGAAGTCAGTTTTGGAATTGTCTTTATGGATTCACAATTTTTTTTTTCTCTTTATTTTCTGGGGGCTTTCGTTTTTGCACTACACTTAGTTACTGTTTTACTTTCCCTGGATATAAAATTACGTTATTTTTGAATTTTGGTTCTACCGTAGCAAATAAGTTTGAATAATTGAAAATAAATAAAATTTATTTAACAAGTAAAATTTATAAAATAAAATATACATTCAAATTTAGATGTTAACACAAAAATTTGTATTTGAAATTTAGTAAGTAAAAAAAAAAATCAATCTGGAACATGTAATTTTGTTCTTCAAGTCTGAGATAGTTAAAAGAAATAGTACTTACAAGACAGAAATAATTCTATTCATTTGTTATATGGCGTTTGTTGCCAGGCCGTTCGCAGATCTCCACAAGTGTTTTTCCTCTTGAAATAATACTTAAAAACTTGCACACTCACCTTCTGACCTTTGATGTTGCATCTTCACAGTTCATTGGACTACTGCTGATACCCAACAAAGATGAGAGTGATCGCAGAGCATACAAGAGTATGCTAAATATGAAGGCCTTTTTGATTCCCTTTGCACAGGATGAGATACTTCATGAATCACGTGATTACAGTGGATTACATTGGAGCATTATTATGTGGTCGACTAGAGAGAGCTCAATGTGAGGTTATACTCGACTGGTCTGAAATGAAAGGAAAATATAATTGTTATCATACACATAATTTATAAAATGCACATTTTATTTCTTTGTGGAATTGTTCAGCTCCCATATTAGGAGATACGTACATAATTGATGTAACAATAACACCACTTCTAGATGATCAAGTTTGTTTTGCAGGTCATAACAATATCAAACAATTTCTTAAAAAAAAGTCAGACTGAAGGGAAATGGAAAATAAAATACATTTAAATAATTTTCATTATCTAAATACTCATTTATTTATTTGAGCAATTTTTCAATTTCCTTACACCAAAAAAAAAAAAAACAAAAACAAACTCAATGTCATCCAGTCCATTCGGACTCATAGCAACCCTATAGGACAGAGTGGAAACTACCCCATAGGGCTCCAAGGGGGGACTGGTGGGTTCAAACTGCCAACTTTTTGGTTAGCAGTCTGAGCTTTTAACCACTGTGCTACCTTACACAGAGATATGTAAATATTCTGATAAAATATAAATGT
>NW_004444338.1:0-1286 GCF_000243295.1 Trichechus manatus latirostris | reverse complement strand
ACTAATATAATCCATCCTTGTCCAGTAACCACTCATGCTGCATCAAGTTGCTTACTGGGTGAATGTAGCAAGAGTGAGACTTGACAGCACACCCCCCACCTCTTGTTTATTAGAAAGAAGTAGTGTACTCCCAAGAGAAACTCCGAGATAAGGAGGTTTAATTACATGAGAGGGAATGGTAGGAGACAGATGTCAGTGAAGATGTTGAATAGGTAGGGACCTCATAGCTTACAGAGCCTTGCACTTGGGTGCCCTGGTGACCCTTTGTGAACTTTATTTCAGGCCAGCACATTCTCATGCACCGAAGCTGGTATCAATTTCATTTAATGCCTTGCCAGTTCCCTTCCACTGAAACACTCTCTTTTCCTTGTGTCCTGTCTGCTTGGCATCTATGGATCTTTGCTTTGGACAACTAGTGTCCCTTTTTTTGTTGATGCCCTAAGTATGTGCTTACCTTGCTTATTGGGTAATCCTTCCCTATGCCTGCATTAATCAGTCTATTTAAACCTTAAATCTTGGGGCTCATGGCTTTCTCTTTTAGCTAATATTTGAATTCACATAATCTTAAATAACACCTTTCTGGGGTGGTGGGGGAGGTTAACATTTCAAACCTAAATAAAAAGTCCATCCTTGGGATATAACTATTGCAAATACTTTAGTTATACTTTCTGCCACCCACACCAAGGATTTATTAAATAGAGTAATGTATGTTTGAAAGGATTTTTCACCCATATGATGAGTGGTAATTAACGTCTGTGGAGCAGTAAAAATATTGTAGAAGCATTTCTAGGCTTACAAAAACAGAGTATAAGAAACTAGGTATCCTACCTAAATAATTTCTTAGCCTTTTAATTCCTATGAATTCTGTGCTGCCTAACATTTTAGTATGTGAATCAAGTGAACTCTTCAAAGTTTTATTGGAAAACCTAAAAGGACACAGAGCTGGGAATTCATTGAGGCTCCACAAAATAGCTTGATGGTGGTTTATGTAGCAGAATCATTCTTAGACTTAGTTTGGGCATGGGTGGCTTAGGTGCATGGAAGAATTGGTCATTTGAGGAAAATAACCCAACTATTTTTTTCTCATATTGATGTTGGAGTCCTCAAGGATGCTGGTGAGAAATGGAAGGATGACAAATCACACAAAAACCTTCAAGACATGACTAGATACTAGAAAAGGAAAAGGAAGTATATAAATAAAACTATAAGTTTCAATTGGATAGAGGCTTTTTTTTTTTTTTTTCAAGAGAGAAGTGCTTCACAGCTAGGAAACAGAAATAGAAATT
>NW_004444337.1:365412-367276 GCF_000243295.1 Trichechus manatus latirostris | reverse complement strand
CCCCATAGCAAAGAGTTACGTGCCCCAAAAGGCAATAGTGCTGAAGTGGAGAAACCCTGCTGTAGCTGAATAGGAATTTATTTCAGTTCTAAAACATGGGTCAAGTAATCTGATGTCTTCTTTGAATAGCCTATCATGGTGGTTATATGGCTATACAACATTTATGTTATGAACATTCAGTATGATATTTCCTAGATTGTGTTAAATTAGATGGGTAAACTAACATGTAGTTCCAATCTCTGTTGATTGACTTTTGGGAAACTTATAGTATTTCCTTTAATGAATTCGGTACTTGACAATAATACTTCTTATAAAATTGCAACTACAGCCCATAACTCAACAAGTGATTAAGGATTAAATTTATCCCTCTAAGCTACTATCTGCTTTGCTGTTTAATTGCGCTGCTCTACACAATATTGCATTTTAATTATAAAAGGTTGAGAGAATATTAATTTGGTAGTGGTTCCGGGAAAAGATCTATCTCAATTAGTTTCCCAAGTTTTTCAGTTTGACTTCATTTAATTTCTGCCTTTATTACTAACTGCTCATAATGTGATGTTGAATTATAATGAGTTAAATGGTTAAAGTAATACGGATTTAAACATAAGCACCCAAACAGGAAATGTTAATATATTATGACTCAAGATGTATTACATCATTTTCCCAAGCTAAAACTCTAACGTTAAAAGTAACATACTGTTGGTAGAGAAATATCTCCATTGATTTCATTACATATCTTTAAAAGTCTATAGAAACACAAAACAGTAATTTTAATCAAGCAAACTACACCACAACAATTTATATGTGCCTTAATTTTGATCCTACATTATGAATGAACTTTAGAAGCTGTTATATTCAAAATAAGGTCAAATTTTAACTTTCAAACATATAATTTAAAGGCTCAAAATTACATAATTCTTATCAATATAATATTATACCCAAATGTACTTAGAAACATAGAACATTAATATTTCAAATGCTACTTTTGATTTAGAACCAGATAAATCCATATTTACATTTATCAGAGTGATAAAAAATAAAGATGGAAATTCTTAGCTATTTTGATACGTTGATCATTATTACAAAGTTTACAAGCAGATTTTTGGGGGTTGGGGAAAATTCTTTTTGGAGTTTGATTGGAACTGGGTTGTAACAATAAAATAGTTTAGGGAGAATTTATATTCTTACAACATTAAGTCTTCCTACTCATGAATATATAATGACTTTTCAATGATTTTTTTTTCCTTTTTCAGAAAAATGTTGTAAGTTCCTAATAATGGGGATTTACATCTTGTGTAAGATTTATTTCTAAGTGTTTTGCTCTAATAAGTGTCATTTGTATATTTTTCTGGTATATTGTGCATGATTACTGTATTTACTTTTAAACCTCTCCTATTATTTCAAATAAATTCTCTGTGGTTTCTGTAGTGTCTTCTATTGCCAATCATATAATCTATAGACAATATTTTATCTTCTCTTTTACAAACTTCATGCTTTTACTTTATTTTTCTACTTTTATTGTTCTATTATCATCATTGTGGTGTTGGCGAGGAATATTGAATATACCACGGACTGCCAAAAGAACAAACAAATCTGAGTGCTGCTTAGAAGCAAGGATGGTGAGACAATGTCTCACATACTTTGGACATGTTATCAAGAAGGATCAGTCCCTGGAGAAGGACATCATGCTTGGTGTCATGGTTTGAATTATGTCTCCCAAAAATGTGTGTATCAGTTTGGCCGGGCCATGATTCCTGGTATTGTGTGGTTTTCCTATAAGTTGTAAATCCTGCCTCTATGATGTTAATGAGGGAGGATGGGTGGCAGTTGTGTTAGTAAGGCAGGACTCAGTCTACAAGATTGG
>NW_004444337.1:363664-365181 GCF_000243295.1 Trichechus manatus latirostris | reverse complement strand
CGGCACTAGATGACTAAGACACTTGATAAAGTAGAGGATCAGGGAAAAAGAGGAAGACCCTCAGCGAGAAGGATTGACACAGTGGCTGCAACAATGGGCTCAAGCATAACAACAACTGTGAGGATGGTGCAGGACCAGGCAGTGTTTCGTTCTGCTGTGCATAGAGTCGCTGTGAATCAGAACTGACTCGACGGCACCCAATGACAACAACAACGTCAACGTGATGTTGAATAGTGTGATTGTCATAGTTCTTGATGTTTTCCCTCATTTTAAAGTAATATTTGCTTCAGTTTCGATTTTTTTAGTGGCCTGGATTACAGTTCACTAATCTGTCTTCTTCTGTGTTCAGTCTGCTGTCAAACAGCATAGTTATTGAGTGTTTAATTTTTGATATTGTACTCTTGCCCTCTAGAATGTTCATTTGATTACAGTTTAATTTAAACGATCATTTAAAATTCCCTACCTTCTCATATGGAGCCCTCAAAACCAGTGATTAAGAGCTATGGCTGCTAACCCAAAGGATGGCAGTTCGAATCCACCCGCCACTCCTTGGAAACCCTATGCAGCAGTTCTACTCTGTGGTCACTGTGAGTCAGAATCAACTCGATGGCAGCGAATTTTTGTTTCTCATATGTACATATTTTTTCTCTTTTCTTGAATGAAATAATCATAAATATTTTAGTATTTTTACCTGCTAATTTCAATATTTGGAGCCTGGGTGGCAGAGTGGGTAAGAGCTACAGCTGCTAACCAAAAGTCGGCAGTTCAAATTTTCTTTTATTTTTATATGCCCTGTCTCTTCTCATAACTAGTAATTTCTGATTGAATGGTGTGTTTTTGTGTTTACAGAAAGCTAGAGACTCTAGATGAAGTCCTTCATCAGTGAGAGTTTAGTGTTTCCTTTTCTATTCAGATAGAGTAGGAGCAATCATAGACCACCAGTAAGAGTTCAAATTCTCAGATTACTTATGCAATTGTCTTTTCTTTCTAGAACTTTATTCTCTTTCCTTCTGGTTGCTTCCACAGTTCTGTAATGACTTCAAATATATGATTTATGGTGTTTCTGTTTAATTCTTTTTTTTTTTTTCTTACTAGAAACTTTGCCTGTGATTGAACTGGTGTAGTCTACTCTTACTAGGAATATCTTTTTATTTTTCAAAGCATGAATGGTTGTAGAATTCATGAGTGATATTGATAATTAATATTATATTATGATTTTTCTTCTTTAATTTATTAATGTAATAAATGCATTCTGTTATATATAAAGTGCCATGATTTGGAGCCAATTTGACTGCAATTAACAACAATGGAGCAAATGCCCCTTAAAGTTTTTCTAATATTCAACCCTCCTTCCATTTCTGGAATAAATTCAAATTAGTCATACCTTTTTATGTTCTATCTATGTTGAATTCAGTTTGCCATAATTTTTTAGTGTTCTGCATCTATATTAATGAATGCAATTAACCTGGAATATTCTTTTCTTCCACTGCTTGTTTTTAATTTTGATACAAAACAGA
>NW_004444337.1:361131-362071 GCF_000243295.1 Trichechus manatus latirostris | reverse complement strand
TAGCAGCACTAGATAACTAAGACAGTTGTGGAAAGATTTTCTTAGGGCTAGTGGACACAGGAACCCAATGTACTATAATCCCAAAATCTATCAATAAAATCTTGAAGGGGCCTAAGGTTAGACTGGAGGGATATGGAAATGCAATGGTTGATGCCACTAAGGTGAAAATTTGGATATGAATTGGAAGAATTAAACAGATCACGTATGAAGTAGTTACATCTCCCTTACCTGAATGTATTATAGGTATGGATATTATGCCTAATTGGGAACACACCTTCTACCTGATATTGTAAAACTGCAGGCATATAAGTCTGCCCTTATTGATTGGACATGGTAAATGGATGAGAACCATTAGAATTGTCTGAATCCACTCAGGTTATTAATTTGAAATAGTATAGGATAACTGGTGGACAAAAGGAGATTACTGCTTTGATTAAAGATATGCTAAAGGCTAGAGTGTTGGTGCCAACAAATTGTCTGTACAACAGCCCTGTATGGCCTGTAAAAAAGGCAGATGGCTCATGAAGGCTGACAGTAGACTATCAAGGTCAAAATAAAGTAGCGCCACCTGTGGATTCAGTTGTACCACACATGGTATCAACAGTGCAGATAAAAACAGCTAGCTAAAGGAGACTGGTACTCAGTAATTGATCATTCAATCACTTGATTCCAATCTCAGACATGAGCAAGCCACAGTTTCACATGGGAAGGATCCCAATTTACTTTCACTGTATAGTCACTGGGTTACTTGAATTCACCAGTTTACTGTCATAGTTGGATTAGAAGAAACTTAGGCTTAGTACAGATCTTAAATGCAATGATGCATTGATGATATTATGTTAATATCAAACACTGAAGAACAGGCTAGGGTTGATTTGAATATAGTGGTGGCCCACATGACCAACAGAGGCTGGTTAATAAATCTAGCAAAAATCCAGAG
>NW_004444337.1:357924-359744 GCF_000243295.1 Trichechus manatus latirostris | reverse complement strand
AGTTGCAGATGGCTATGGGTCAGATTCCCCAGGGGGAAGGACCTGCACAGAGTTGGCAAGTTGATTATATTGGACCAATGACACCAGTGGCACTGGGTAGCTACAAATGGGTCCTCATAGGAATAGATACTTACTCTGGACTGGGCTTTGCATATCCCATGACAGATGCAGATGCCAAAAACACCATTAAAGGATTGGAACAAAGATATCCGTACTAGTTTGGGTTGCTGAGTCATATTTCATCAGACCAAGAAACACACTTTACAGCCCACAGGATGCAGAAATGAACATTATATTAAATTTACATATCAAGAAACATCATATTAAATGGACATACCATGTTACATACCACTCTCAGAGTAATGGTTTCATAAAGAATAAAAATGGACAATTGAAAGGTTTGTTGTCTAAAACTGGGGGAGATAAAGGCATGAAGGCTGGCTCATACACCTTCATGAGTGTGTGCTCACACTCAACGTGAGGGGGGCAAAGGGATGATCACCAATGGACAGACTCCTATGCTTCTCTGGGGAATCTGGGGAAGAGGAGATAGGAGAGGACACTGGTGCCACCATGCAGTTCTTCCCTGCATCACCTAAAATTTGCATTTTTCCTGATGGATGCTGCAATCCCAGGACCAGGGATGCAGCTATGTGTGCAGGAAGCAGGGGTGACCCATAAGCAAGAGACTGTTACTATACCCCTGAACCAGTATGCCAGAATTCCCATGGGCCTGATGGAATGGATTGTACCTTCCCCTCATCTGACAAAATTGAGGTTGACAGTGAATACTGCCATATTGCCTAGTGGCTAAGGTAGTCCGCTAGTGTTGTGTCTATGTAACCTTACCCAACATGAATGTCAGTGGACTGATGGGGAAGCACTTGCTAGACTGTTCTTGCTACCAGCAACCTGGACTGGCACAGCAGCTGAACCTGATGTTCCTTCCTGAGGTAGAAAAGTTTGGTTGAAAATAAATGACAAATGGAAGAAAGGAGAAATAATAACTGAAGGTAAAAAAATGAATGAATGGGTTATACAGCAGGGGAAATCTAACATTGTGCTGATACCTTGAGAGAGACTCAGAGCAAGGGAATAATCTCTCAGTTAAATTTCATCAGAGGTCGGAGAAGGTGAAGCCAAGACGACATTTGAAGAACCTGACCAGATCAGATGGATGCCTGCAGCAGACCTGAATGGCTGGTACCTGAGTAACCTCACTCACCCTAAGAACTTTGCCCTACTGAAGGACTAATTATTAATGACTGTTTTGGACTGGTAAAATGATTGAAAGGGGAAAGTTAATCCTTCAAGTATGAAAGGGTCAATGGCTAGAAGAGTCAGGCGGTGGCCTGCCATGCAATGAATATTGCTCTTCTAGGCATAGTCTTTGTGACTCTCACCAAATGACTGGGTGGGGTTATGCAAATGAGGTGCTTATGGCCCACTAAGGGGATTGGATAGCTTGATAATAATGTAAATAAAGTGCATGGCATCCTTGTGGGGGTGGGATCATGCAAATAAGGCATATACAACCCTAACAAGGGGATTGGGCAGATTTGCCATCCCACTAGGCTTAAAGGGAGACAGAGAAAGAGAGAAGGAGGAGCTGTAACACAGAAAACAGCTAGAGACGGCAGTGCAACAGTAGCAAGAGCAATAGCAGCGTGATACGTCAGGAACCAAGAGACTGGCATGATAAGACTGTGGTGGCTAAGAGCTGTAATACTTGCTTGAGAAGTCCCTGAGCAGGGCCCAGCAGCAGAGGGCAAGAAGAAGTTATTCTGATCAAGAACTGTGTCCTGTGTTGTTCCTGATAC
>NW_004444337.1:351034-352168 GCF_000243295.1 Trichechus manatus latirostris | reverse complement strand
GAGGCGAAAGAACTTTTTAAATTGCAAAAAATAAATATTGCTGAAAGGAATTAAAGAAGATCTAAATAAATAAAAAGACATTTCATGTTCATGGATTGGAATATTAAATATTGTTAAGATGTCAATTCTACCCAAAGTGATTTTCAAAAACAATGTAATTCCTGTTAAAATTCCAATAGTCTTTTTGACAGAAATGGAAAAGTCAATCCTAAAATTCATACAGAATTACAAGGGATCTTAAGTAGTCAAAATAATCCTGAAAAAAAAAAAAAGAAGAACAAAGTAGGAGGACTCACATTGTCTGATTTCAAAATGTATTATAAAGCTATTGTAATTAAAAGAGTGTGGTGCTGGTAAAAGGATAGACATATAGACCAACAGAATAGAATTGAGAATCCAGAAATAAATCCATGCATCTATTACCAAATGATTTCCTATTAGCGTGCTAAATCCATTTGATGGGGAAAAACTAGTCGCTTCAACAAATGGTGCTTGACAACTGGATCTCGACATGAAAATGAATGAAACTAGGCCTATGCCTCATACAATATACAAAAATCAATTCAAAAGGATCAAGGACCTAAATATAAGAGTTAAAACTATAAACTCTTAGAATAAAGCATAAGGGTAAAGTTATAGGACCTTTTATCAGGCAATAGATTCCAAGATATTACACCAAAAACATATGCAACGAGATAAAAAATAAACTAACTTCATCAAAATTAAAAACTTGTACATCAAGGGACATTATGATAAAATTAGAAAGACAACCTACAGAATGGAAAAAAATACTTGGAAATCACATATCAGATAAATATTTGATACCCAGAGTATATGTAGCCCTGGTGGCAAAGTGGTTAAGACCTTGGCTGCTAACTAAAAAGGTCAGCAGTTTGAATCCACCAGCTGCTTCTTGAAAACACTATGGGGCAGTTCTACTCTTGTCTTATAGGGTCGCTATGTGAATTTGACTCAACAGCAATGGGTTTAACGGTTTTAATCAGCATATATTTAAAAAAAACCTTAAAACTCAGTAAGAAAAACACTAACAACCCAAGTAACAAATGGGCAAAGGACTTGAATAGGTATTTCTCCAAAGAAGATATACAAATGGATAATAAGCACATGAAAAGA
>NW_004444337.1:348219-349125 GCF_000243295.1 Trichechus manatus latirostris | reverse complement strand
GAATTTAGAATTACTAGAATTATTTAAGCATAGGCTATGCAACCATTTGGCAGAAGTGTTAGAAAACACATTTTCAAGTGTTTTGTTTAACCATATAATACGTGAGGTCACTTCTATTATTGAGAGTCTTCTATCCTGTAATATGAAAATAGTATGCATTCTTAAAAAAATTAGGCAGTTCATTTTCTACTATAACTTCCGTGTAATATCAAAGATCATTTCATGGTAGGCTGAATAAAGACTTCCTAAAGAAATCCATGTTCTAATGCTCAAAACCTATGAGTAAGTTACCTTACATTGTGAAAGGGACTTTGCAGACCTGTTTAAATTGAGGATCTTGAGATGGAGAGATTATCCTGGATTATTGGGGCATCCAATATAGTCTCAAGAGTATTTATAAGAGGAAAACAGGAGAATCAGTGTCAACAGTAAGAGACATGATGATTGAATCAAGAGGTTGATGTTACATAAGGAAGGGGCCATGAGCCAAAGAATGCAGACAGCCTCTAAAAGCTGAAAAAGGCAAAGAAATGGGTTATTCTATGGAGCTTCCAGGACACCTTTATTTTAGACTTCTGAAGCCGAGAGCTATGAGAAAGTAAATTTTTGTTGTTCTACACCATTAAATTCATGTTGTTACAGCAGTGATGGGGAACCATGCATAGAATTTTGTTTATTAAATAGCAATTCCTTTTGGCAGACAAAAAAATAATTATGGAAATCTAGATGAAAGACAATGTCCTTTATCAGTGTCTCGTGTGATGCATATAATTTACACTACTCACAGACCTGAAGTATGTACAGTGGAGAGGTTGGGTAACTACTGAAATAACTGATTGGTGAGGTATAATGATGTGTGTTTTGAATTAAAGAGGAATGAATTCTTGTTGCTGCTACTTCTCCTCT
>NW_004444337.1:345301-347074 GCF_000243295.1 Trichechus manatus latirostris | reverse complement strand
TCTGAAGCTACTCCCGGAGGTCATCTTTCAGCCTGATAATAGACAGGCTTATAAAATAAACAATAACACCCTTGAGGAAAGTGCTCCTTAGAACAGTCAACTATAGGACACCAAAAGGACAACATTTGCCCAAAAACAAAAATGAGAAGGCAGGAAGGAGCAGGGGAAACAGATAAATGGGGATGGGGAACTCAGGGTGGAAATGGGGGAGAGAAGACACATTATGGGGATTGCAACCAATGTTGTGGAACATTTTGTGTATAAATTATTGACTGGGAAACTAATTTGTTATGTAAGTTTTCACTTAAAGCACAATTAAAAAAAACATTAAAAAAATCTAGTCTTTGTGAAAAATACACTTAACTATTTTCCTCATCTATCTAATTCTTCCAAAGTTCACTGACTCTCTTGAAACTTTTTTTTGTATTTGTTAAGGGTCCTAGAATAAGACTACCCGAAAAGAAGTGAGAAAAGCTTAATCTGCTGCTAGGTCTAAAACAGAGACTACCCTTTCTTTTTTGTCAACTAGAAGTTATATACACAATAGGCACTTAATGTAGTCATGAGGAATGGGTGGTGAGAAACGAGAATGTGGGTAAAGTAGGAAGCAAGATAGAGATTAGTTAAAGGTTCTCAGTTCTCAGAAGCAGCAAGTTTAAATTAAGCTTGTCTGGGAAAGTACACCCTGCGCATTTCAAATGGGACTGTTTAAGAAAATTTAGAAGACTACAGTTTAACAAGAAAATCAGGCATTGTAGGCCCAACGCTTACAACTTTTTTATTTAAGAGTTGGTTAAGATCTGAGATATTAAACTTTCTTGTCCAAAAAAATTATAGTATTGAAATAATTTTGGATTGCCATTTTTAACACAGGAATAATTACAACTACTTGATATAAAACACAATATATGCTAATTTTTAAGATATTAACTATGTAAGAAGAGAAAACTGCTACTAGTTAACTAAAATTGTGGATAATTAGTGTTATATTACTCATAACACTAGATAAAAACATTTAAACAGTTTACATTTTGAACATACACATTTAATACACATGCTGAAATTCTAAGAAACTATCTTTTGTTTTGTTTAAAATTAGTATCATGCCAAGTTAACAACAATGGGAACAGAAATTGAATTAATCACATTTTTCTGTTGTTCTGTTTTCTATCTGAATAAGATGATAAACAGAATCCTCACTGATTATCATTATCAAACTCATTGTCAGACATATTCTTTCTGATTTCTTGATTACAGAAGTATACTGAATTAGAGTCTGGGAAATGAAAGGAAAGTCTGAGTTGATGGAGTAATTTTCTTGTGCTTGTCCTTTCCCCAGTCTGCCTCCAGGACCACCAAATGGTCATATCCATGAATTACATATTAGAGCTCGGTTTTAAAGCTGAATAGAGATGAGTCCATATACCTCCTTTAAGTTTCAGGGAGTTTGGCAATTAGTTGTTTTTCAGCAGGCATTCTGAATTAGAAACGCCAGCCTTAGAGAGGAACTCACCAACGGAGTCATGTCTTAGTTGTGAGGAAAACATTCCTGTAGGGACCATGCAACACTAGCCAATTTTCTTCTGGCTACAAGATATCTGGCTACAAGAGCCATCAAGCAGTGAACTCTGGTGCTGATCTTGAGAGGTTGTGAGTGTTCTATCTGGATCAACCAAGAAAACCAAGGAGATTACTTGACATCATAATGAATTTCGATCATTTCCATTCAAAAATAATTCTTGATCATAGAAAGTGTGGTAAAAAACCTGTTGC